>NC_057797.1:713673070-713926293 GCF_018294505.1 Triticum aestivum | reverse complement strand
CCGCGGGCGGCAGGGGCTGGCGGTTCGGCGGTGGTGGCCGGCGGCTCAGGGGGGTGGAGTTTGATGATAAACTGGAGGCCCTTGATTTCGTATCCAATGGCTGGAAAATCTAATGACCAGAGATGAAAAAGTCAGTCGACTGACGTGTAGCCTCACCCCGCAGGTACACATGCATGCACGCAAGACATGCACGCATGTAGGCGTGCAACACTGACACGTACACACGCACGCATGCTGGTGTGCAACACTGACACATACACATGCACTCACGAACACACGCACGTACGCACCCATGCATGCAACACTGAAACGTACCCTTGCACACATGCAACACTCGCACGCCTGCATGCACACAGCACACAACGCAAGACACACGCTCAACCTATACGTGCATGCACCCTTTGTTAAGGACATGGATTGTTACGGGTATTAATCAATCTTATCTGTGATAAGCAGAACATTGATGTTTGCAGCGGTCTTTATGAATCACAACGTATCGAACGGGCTATCAACATAGTAGGCTTATCTACATTTAAAAAAAGATGACGTCACACTCAATGAACAATCATCGGTTTATGAAATGCCCGCTTCTGACCGCCCTAGCCCACCAAAGGTTCCCCTCCTATGCGCTGCTTGCGTTGGGTCACTGACATGCAGGCCATGCACCCAAAGAGCCCACACGTCGGTGGAAGAATGGCACGGTGTCCTAGGTCAGAGTCGAGGGCGGCACTCGCGACACGCCCGGCTGAACACGCCTCCGTGCCGCATTCAAACGCCTCCATGAAACCCGCCCGTGTGGAAGCCGAGAAACCCACTCTGGACACACGTCCGTTCATGACCGGGCCGGCGTTAAACGCAACGCCGGCCGAGCTCCTCCCGTCCGCAGTCTATTTAATCTCCTATTTAAACGAGGCCAAACGCCGGCCAAGAATCACACACCTCCACCGCTCCCCTATCTCCTCCACCATTTTGTCCACTCTTACAATGGCTTACGAAGAGTAGTTATTCCGCATCCAAGCCGGCTGGGTAGCCCGCCGGATACGAGCTATGCAGCTCGCTGATCCACCTCCCTCCCCTCGCCCGACGGAGCCAGTTGCCGCCCCAAGCCGGTGCGCGGTTCAGCAACTCGCCGCTCCAGGCCAGCTCGACGAGGAGCAGCGCACGGGCGTCGTTGCTGCCGTCCACGCCGCCGCCTCGTACCGCGTCTCCCGTTTCTGTGGCCGAGACTCCCATGCCGGCGGCCGCGCCATGCAAGCAGTGACAGAAGCCAGGTGCGCGGAGAGTGGCGAGTCGTTGGCCAGCGCCTCCACGTCCGCCACCATCATCGCGGAGAAGTAGAACACGGGAGGCCGCCGCCGCTTGGGTCCCATGAAGGCCACCACGGAGGCGACGCCAGCGTACACAGCAGGTGTCTTGCTGGATTCTTTTGTTGCAAGGACCTTCATCGACCCCGCATGGCCTCCACAGAAGAGGGGAATGTTAGGATGAACTCGAGCCGGTGCCGGCCATGGCAAAGTAGTCGCCAATATTTTGGCTACCCCGGGCAAGATCCAAACAGCCCCTCCCAACAGATTCAAATCCCTCGTTCGCCGTGGAATTTTGCCAAGTGTTGTTTTCATGGACTAGCAAGATGCTCGTGCATTGCACGGAACATCAAGCTGCATTTTTTTACAAACTCCCGCATGCATGCAAGGGATAATTAATGTCCTCCTTTGCTAGTACCACGAGGCAAACACCATTAATATTGCATCGATTAGTGTTAGTGGCCTTGTATATCTGCAAATTGTAATTTTGATAGTGGCCCCTTGTATATAAAAATGGAGGAAGAAAGATGAGAGATAACGTGAGGAGGAGTGGGGCGTGGTGGTGACTGGTGGTCGGACTGGGCGGAGGCATGGGGATGGACGGCGCATTATGTCTAGGTTTGTATCTCTCTCACACATGCCCACGTAGGTGGGGGACGTGCACAAAGAGAAGAGGTGCATGCACGGCGCATGTACTCCCGTCTCTTTCCCAACCACACCCGCACCAGTACACGGTGGAGCTCATTTCTATACGAAAAAGGCAGCCCACGTGATAATTTGGCACGTGTACTGGTTGTCCACTTGGTGGAGGGAGGATCGTCTACCACGGGTGAACAAACAAATTGTGACTTGATGCGTTATGTTAAATTAAAAAAAGAGGCAAACCATGTGGGGCCTACCTTAGAGGCAAGGCTCTATACACTAAAGTACTTTTGATGTGTCCCGTCAACTCGCAGAACGAGGAGAATCTTGCTTAGTATGCCGTCTCCCCCGCCCACGGGCGCAGTGGCTCGTAGGATGAGGTGAAGCTTGCTTACTACGCCTTACGCCCGCTCCCTCGCCCACGAGCGCGGTGGCTCGCAGCATGAGGAGAAAATTTTACTACTCCCTCCGTTTACTCCTCGTCCCTGCTACGTACTTTGGTTAGTACTCCCTCCATTTACTTATACAAGGCCACTATAAAAAAATACATTTTGCATCTATACAAGGCCACAAATAGTAACCGAGACAAAAGTTACTACTCCCTCCTTTCCAGTTTATGGCTCAATTTCAAAATCTCTCCAACCAAGGTAGACGGTGAGTGGTCGAATTAATTTCGTAGTTTGCACAAGTAATTAGTACGCTAGTTTTTCTCAAGAAGTTATGTTTACCAAGGCATTAATTAGAACGAATGCATGAATGACCACTAAATTTCTATGAACTTGTACATGCATTGGTTAGTTTCCTCTTGACACTGCCATCGTCGGGTGATCTAACGCACCTCGAAATCCAACATGTAATGGTACTACTACTAGTATAGTAGAATTGAGACTTATCAAACGGAAAAACGGATGTTTTTTAGATGAGCCCTATAAACCCTAGTGGGTACGTACTCCGTAAAAACAGATTTTTCCAAAACTAAGTCGCTCCCTTTCATGAATTCTATAGTATACTCCTCCGTCGACGCTCCCTTTCATGAATTCTGTACTTCTTGTCGCCGACATGTGGGACATATAGCAACCGGGTCGACGTGTCAAGCACCAAATAACAGTGCAGAACAGCAGGGGGGACGCACCCACTCGTACCGGCCCAGTAGTAGTAATGAGCAATGAGACGTCAAATCACAATGTCGCACATTCCCAGACGGACGAAGCAACCATTATTTCACACTTCGGTTCGCCATCATCTCAAACCACGTACTAGTATTGCTTCTGCCTCAAGAGGGACACACACATTGCCTTGGTACATCATGACACGTGGGACCGCATGACAGGCCATGCTCCCCCGCCGATCGCTCGGTAAAATCACCTCATTTTTACTATAGTTCTTCCGTATCGGTTTACTACATGGCATGCATGTCGTTCTAGGTTGAGAATTTAACTGGCTATATATGTGATGAATAGTACTCTAGCCTTTTAAAAAATGTATACTTTTGTACAGTAGTACTATCGATGGATTGCGCCATGGAGCAAAAATTGAAATTAAAAAGAAGGTGGTACATATAGAGAGCGCTCATCGCCAAATTATGCATATAGTACTATTAAAAAAGCTAGTACGTGCTTAATTGGGGTGCTAAATTCTATTGAAGAAATACTAGTAGTATGTACGTACTGAAGAGTTAAAGTAACAAGAAGAAACATAACATAGTTCTGCTAGGGGCTCAGCACAACATACCCCTCAAATTAAACTAAGCACACCTGAAATTAAACTATGCAACTAATCTGGTAGACACTGCATTAGAAGTTTAGAACCACCATGAGCAACGACACTGCCACCTTACTCGGAGTCCTCGTCCATGTCCTCGACTTCGTCCTTGTTCCTCTTCCTCTTGGCCGATACTTCTTTGCTTGAACCGCACACTTGGCTGTTGCTCTTCATCCAACCCTTGTAGATATTGAAGCAAAGGTAGCCATCCATTGCAGCGTAGTGGATGTGGTCTATATCTAGTACATTCCGCTGCCATGCATGACGATGAAACATGTATGGAGGTTTCTCCAGTTTACCGTACGAAGGATGAACCATGGCTCCTGCCAGGGTCAGCATTGAAGGCTGACGAGAGGGCACCAGCCGATTCTTCTGGAGGTCGAAGGGGTTGCCTACAACGAGGCCGATCCGACCCAGGACTTCTTCATCGTTCTTAAAGTCTACAGTAATGAATTTCACTATTTTGTCCTTGAGGAAGTTATCAAAATCCTGGCACTCAACGTCGGCATGGCATATGTGGTAGACCAAGCAAACGTTATGTACGCAAACCTGGATCACGGCAGGCTTCTTCCTCTCTTCGTCCTTTAGATCCTTCTCTCGTCCCAGGACAGTGGTGTACTCAACATCTAGCCCAGCGACCCACTCATCATCTGAGTTTTCGAAAATGCGTCTGAAGTGAGAAAGACATCCTTTCACCGTCGCGGAAGAACGGGTGTATATGACGTCGAACTCATCGTCGGTGATGGTTCTAACCTTGTACTCATCGCCAATCGTGGAGATTTGGGACGCCATGGATTTGGGAGGGTTAGGATTAGTGGAACTGCTGTAATGTGAATGGACAGGACGACTAGGAGCGAACCGCCATACTATTGAAGGACGTGCGGGGACGAGTAGGAGCGAACTGCCAGCGTGCGAACGGCAGGGTAGTGGCTTTCCAATGAAATCGAATGGTTGCATGGCATGATTCTAGACCTATGGGTGAATATCCTATCCTGGAGAGTTATTCTGCAAATTTTCAGCAACTTAGCATGCGACTGTTTGATCTCAGATCCAAGGGCTGCCAGCAGTCGTATCGTGGTCGCGCCTACCACGACCGTCGCGTCACTCATGCGGTCGCGCCCTTGGAGATGTAACACGGTGTGTTAGGCTATCTGATGTTGGCATGTCATACATAGTCATCACTTAGTCACTCATACTACAACAAGGTTTTGGCTATAAGGTTGGCTATAAGTGTATTTTTTTTTACTTCTCTCTATCTCTTTCTTCGTACTCCCTCCGTCCCATAATATAAGAACGTTTTTGACACTAGTGTAGTGCCAAAAACTTTCTTATATTATGGGACACAGGGAGTACTAGTATTTATTGCATTTGCCAAGGAGTGACCACTTCCAATGAAATGGTGTTGCTAAGTTTGCTTCATTTAATTAGCTATAGACTCAAAATTGTCTTTTCACCTAGGTAACGCGCTTAGTACCGTTGCTTCCTTTGGGTCACCAAACTAGTCTCTCTCTTCTTGTTTAACTTGCCACATCAGACTTTATGCCTATGTGGCAAGCTTAAGCACCTGTAGGAGCAAGTAAAAGTAAGTATAATAGTGCACTTTACATGGAATTTTTGCATATGTGGAGGAAAGAGAGGCAAGGAAAAAGTGGAGAAGTGGGCTCTCATGCAAGAGCCAGCCTCTACTACATGGTGGAGCATTGGGAGAGGCACCTGTATGGAGGTGGTCATGAATCTGGGAGACTCACGCGGTCATAGCGCCGCAGTTAAAATGATAATGGCAAGTCAAATCACGGGGCCCCACCTGTCCAGCAGTAACTCGCTGTCAAATCACATAGCCCTACGTTTGCAGCAGCCTACTCCCTCGTCTTCTCGCGTCTCTGTCGAACCGACTAGGCGGAACTGCCCCGCCTACCGCGCAGGAAAAGCCCCGCCCTCGACTTTTGAATACAACTACATCCGCTTAAGAATCCAATGATATACTTTTTGTGACATAGTAACTCATATTTAGTTAGTCAAATGGATGACCTAGAACTACGTGCAGGCCCTATAAACCGAGACGCCTAAAAATAAAAAAACCGAGACGGAGAGGGTAGTTCAGCATGTATCTTTTTAGATCAATATAGTCGGGATTCACCAAGGAGCAAAACCAAGTGGTAGGCTGCTCCTGTCGTGTTGGCGTAGCAACTCAAGCAGGGTCAGTCCGCACACGAAATGGCGACACACTTAACAGGACCCCTTTGGCTGACATGTGGCTCATCCACCGTCTTGTTCCATGTGCGATGCACCAAATTACAGTTCAGAGCAGTGGTTGGAATTGGAGGCACCCCAGTCGTAGCACCGCAGTAGTAGAAACTGAGCGATGAGGGGTCAAATCACAAAGCCCCACCTTTCCTGCATTAAGCTGGACGGACGAAGCAACCATCATTCCACTCTAGGGCGCAAGAGCATAAATAAAAGAGAAAACAATGATGTGTGCGGCAGCTACCTAGGGCACCCTAGGGTAGGGGTCTCCACTATAGATCCTTTTTTTAAAGCGCCTCCACTACAAATCGGCCTCTCCCTCGTCCTCTTGAAGAAAACCGATGATGAGTGCGGTGGTAGGGTTTGTAGGAGTACTATGGCGTGCGGGGCCATGTCGTAGTAAACGGGTTTGAGTCGACGCCTTAAATATGTGTGGGCCACTTGGTTTTACGGGAATGAGGCAGCATTTTGGGTTCGGGGACCAGTGGAGATATAGTACGTACAAAACATTGTGGACGTAGGTTCGACCGAAAGGCAATGATGCATGGGCCCTGCATTTTGATGTACCCGGGGCCACGTGAAATTTGCTACTCTACTCAAAACTAGTAAGGTACACATGTATTGAACGCATGAGCTTTCAAAACCAAATTATGAATAAATACACACTATATCATTTAAAGCTTTGAGTCATATATGCATGATGTAGATGTTTGTTTAGTTCTTATAGTTCATCTCATTCAAAATCAATTAGTTTTATAAAAATGTTAAGATTCATGGGGTTGTGCATTGTAAATCATAAAGTAAAAAACAAATAATGGCAATTCATTTAGAAAAAAATAATCAATTATGATACAGAAGATTCTAGAACAAAGGAGAAGTGCTTGTGTTTTGAGGTTTGTGCATTATGCTTAAGTTCAACCATGGAGTCTTCTAAATTGTACATGTGGCATATCTGGTGGAATGTTGATGATATCCAACAGCCAGTAGTGCTCGGATTTGCCCATCTCTGCACTGTCGGGTTAGCTTCATCCAGCGACCATCTTTCAAAGTTATTGGCACACTATATAGTTCTTGTGCCATAGTTGCATGTTTTGGAAAAAAGCTACTAGTGGGTTGTACTATCTATTTAGGAATAGAAGATGTGTACATGGAAGTAGTAGGGAAAGAGATGACATGGAGGATCTCAATTCCTATGAGTAGGGATTGGAAAAGAGATGTCATTTGGTTCACATCATAGGATCTTTTCTATTGAATCTAGAGATGACATGTATCTCAATTCCTATGAGGAGGGATTAGTAAAGAGATGTAATTTGGTTCATATCATAGGAACTTTTCTATTTAAATATGCTAATGTTTATTTTCCTTTGAAATTAAGGGAGTAAGGAATCCATTCATATGAACCAAGTGGCTCTAAAGCTATAGAAATGATATCATGTTTATTTCCTTTGAAATGTAGAGTATATGAATCTATTCCTATGAACCAATTGGCTCTAAAGGAAAGAAATCCTATAAAAATCATATCATATAGAGTTCCTATGATATTCCTCGACACTAAAGGATGGTTGAAATTGCTGCGGGTGATATGATGGTCTTTATTTGTAGAATCCTCGCCCATCTTTATAGTTACCTCTCGAAGATGAATGAAATGATATATACAGGGTATTCTACATGTGCAATTTGGTACATGAAAACTCGGTAAAAGTTTGTGAGATTCTAATTTTCAATAAAGCTATATGCATTGCATTTCGGAACAGAGGGAGCATACGGTAGTTGCTAACACTCACGTGGAAGATTTGTGTGTAGGAGGAGTGGTTGTTCTGTTAAATGACATGGCAAAACTGACACTGTCAAATGCCGATCTAATGGTTCTTACGGCGTTCGTCAGGAAAAGGCTTATGGCGAACGTTTGTCGGATATTGATTTACGGACACATGCATTGCATTGATACGAGCCCCCCTCTCTCTCACGCACACGCACCCTCACAAGTCACAACTCTCCCGAGTCCTCTCGCAGACTCACACGTGACACCCATCGTCTATCTGCAGGTAGACGTCACGCACATATGTGCTCTTCACACCCTACCCTCAGAACTTATAAGAAACAAAAGATGGCACACACATTTTATTTTAGCTCACATGTCACACACTTATATTATTACTCTTGCAGCGAACGTTCTTTGGGCATAGTATATATTGTACTCTCACGAAGAGAAGCGGTGCACGCACGCACTAGTTCTCTCACACCCACTCGCGGGTACATGTAGGAGCGCATTTTTTACGCCGGTACAAAAAAATCACTCCACTATATATAAAAGTAGGAGCCTTAGCGCTTGCTTTACTAGGGTTCCTCTCGTTCACTCTCTCATGCTCTCCAGATCTAAGCAAGACATAGGTGGCCAGACTCTCTCTCTCAGCTCACGGCTGGTCACAAATCCGACCGGACAACCTTGACCGGGGCAGGGGGTGTAGGTGCATCGTTCACGCTGTCGTCGGCTGCGAGGGAGGAGACCAACGGCTGCCCGCGCGTCCCGATCGGCGGCCGTGCCGTTCTCTCCGAGAGAGCGCCGGCTCGGGAGGGCCTCCGACCCCTTCTTCCTCCCTGCGGTATTGTGGCCAAGATGCGGCCTCCCGACGCCGTCTTTGCCACATGCCGACGACCCTCAGGTATATATTCCTTCGAAACCTGCCTTGCTCTATTGCCCCAGCTCTTCCCCCTTCGTGTGGATCCTTTTCTAGTTCCGTCCGCTGTTCCAAAGCCACCTAGACTTCTACTATTATTAGAAGTAAAGCTAGTTCATACAGTCAACTCAAAGCGTTGGTTCAAACAGGGAAGAAAGTGGGAAAGCTGTAGCATGAATCTAGGACTTGGTTCTAAGAGAAAACGGGGGAAAGTAGTAATATCTGTCACTGTTTAAATAACCGTATTTCGTATTTGCGCAAACAGGGATGTCTGTCTCCATATCGTTTCGGGATGTCTGTCTCTGTATCGTTTCTATCCGCGCAATCAAAAGCACACACCTCAGTTTTAGTACAACTGTGCAAAATGAGATGGCTATCCCTCGTTGTCGTCGTCTAACCTCCCAGTCTTCAAGGTATTCCCTACATTGGTAGTAACTAAGGTAGAATGACCAACGCAGTCTAAAAGAAGCTGATTCGTATGTTTTACTTCCTGATTGCAGTGCAGGGATGAGCAAAAACAACTGCATCCTAGCCCGGAATGCACTTTCTGCCAGTTCTTCCATGGATCGAGGACTAGCTGGCACGGCTGCACGGCGGTTTTTTGGACAGGTGCGCGGACAAGAGGCATTGTGGTCTGCTTATTTCTGCAAATAACGGTGCTTAAATTTAGTGGAATGCACAAGAATTTCAACTGGTCAGTACACTGCATGGTTCAGTTCAGCATTCCAGCTGAGACCACAATTATAATTGGTTATTCTGGAATGAGAGAACCTAACCCTGGATGGTGGCAACAAGAAAAAACCAGAGTGAACTCCAGGAAATTTAAGCCTGCCGGGAGGCCCTTTGCTCAGAGAAGCCTTGCTTGTTTTTCCTGATTTGTAAACCTTCTCACAACTTTGTCTTTTGCTCTGAACTAGTATATGTTTGTTATGTTCTATGAATCATTGAGATGTATAAAACTTGCTTAACTTATGCTTTTCAAGATTTTTATGAAGACGAGTTTAATGTGAGTGTTCCACATGAGCGCTGGACTAGCGTTGAACGTTTTGGAATTTATTACATTGTGGCCTCAATTAACTGCATGAACCACTGTAACAAGATACATAGTTGCTTATATGTCAGACAACAAATTGTTGATTGTTAGCTGGTCGATAGCCTAGTGTTGAAGCGAGCTGAGCCAATGTGCCGTGTTTTGCAAAACTGCTTACAAGTGGGGTAGCACCAACAGTGTTCACAAGTACTTATGTATACATCGGCGCACGGTTCTCGAACAAGTGCTCTATTTCATCAAAACACACACTGCTCGTATGATAAACCGTGACAACTTATGTCTTACCATGCCATATTCATGAAAAAACTAGTGAGGACGCATCTGTTTCGGCAACAATTACGATGGTTCTCACATGATTCACGGGCACACAAAGGTAGCAGCAGTTCCCATAGACGGATTCAAACAGAGTACTAGCCCCAGAGGGGTCGATAACATGCAAGGTTCCGATAATTAGACACAATCCAAACTACTGTTAAACACTAGCTGGGGCAACTATTTCATGCCTCGATCTAATTTGGGTTGGACACAAGACGGACCTTGCCATGAACATCATCGAGGACGTCCCGCAACATCTCAATCCTGTGAACCTTCATGAAGACAACCTTGTGGCCTTGCCACTGATAAACTTGTTTGTGGAGGCATGCCACGTCATCTTCCTGCGTAAGCTTGACAAGAACAGTATGCCTCACAAACGAAGGAGTAGCTTTGAACTTCTTGTGCTTCAGTACACCCTGGACAACACGCCTGACAATAGTGAGGCTGGAATACAACTCTTCATTGGTATAACCGCAAATGGCTTCCAGGATCCAACAGCCTAAGAACTCTGTTTTCCTAGTGCGTATATTCAGGTCGTCCGCCTCATAGCGAGTGACATGCACAACCACACAATCCTTGTCTGCATCAGGGCTCTAATTGAAACAGAAACAAATTCTGAATTACTTTTCAGTATAAGAAACACAAGTTATTTAAACCACTATGTATAGCATGGCATCGAAGCTAATAAAATTTTGCATTATTAATCACCACATACTTCCTTTTCTAAAAAAATCACCACATACTTAGATGAAAACCACAATCGAGATCGGCAAAGAAGGAAATCACCTTGGGCAGCTCAGCGGGGGGGGGGGGGACACATCCTCGAAGGGGGAAAACTGCTCCTGCAGTGCCATGGGGGCTGTAACCTCAAACGGGGCATTGACCATCTCAGTAGTGGCCGTGAGCGTATCTGGGGTCGGCTCGGTGGTTGCCTCCATCTTCTTGGAGCTCTCTGTCTCGTGGGGATCAGCCTCCCGCGTCTGCTCCAATATCGGCAGATCTTTGCCTGGTTCTCCTTGGTCCATCATGAAACTGACGAATACTAGGAGACCACTGAAAGGAAAACACAATCGCAATGACAATGAAACAAAAAAGAGAGTGAGGATCGGTTACTGCTTTGCAAAAGTTCTTTTTTTTCTGAACGAAAATATACCAACATCACGGATCCGCTTACCTTCCCTTCGTTGGGAGAGAAGAACAGTGGCAGATGCGAGTGTTGCCTTTCTTGAAGACGGTGAGGGAGAAGGGGATTCAGCGAAGAGTGAAATGATGGTTGCTTTGTCCGTCAAACTTAGACTGCGGGGAGGTGGGGTTTTGTGATACGACGGCTCGTTACTGCCGCGCTACGACCGGGGTGACTCTCCGCCTGCATACTGCCTTCTAATTTGGTGGATGGCATTTGGCCCGCACGCTGCATGGCCCGCATGTCGGTGAACAAAAGTATAACGGCATTCAGTAGAGGGAGACGTTTCAATGACCTAGGAGGAGCCAGAAGCGGTAGAGTGTCTCCACTGTACTAGTAGTAATTGTTTTTCTGGGTAGCTGTAGAGTGTCTCCACTGTACTAGTAGTAATTGTTTCTCTGGGCCCAAGACAAAACAGCCATCCACACTAGTAAATAGTAAAAATTCAAATTCAAAAGGCGCTACCCACACCCAGCACACCCCCCCCCCAAAAAACCTGGGTGCTCTTCTTCCTCCTCGCTCCCACCCACCTCACGTCAGCTTCGCTCCACTCGTACCCCCAAATTCCTCACCTCACTCCTACAGAAAACCCCAGCTCCCCTTCTTCCTCACTCCTACAGAAAACTCCCAGCTCCGCTTCTTCTTCGCTCGCACTACAACTAGGCTCGTCATTCGTTACTCTGCTCAAATCCGTGAGCGCGACGCGACGCCCTCGAGGAAAATGGAGTCGGTTGACCCCAGCACCAAGAAGAAGAGGCTCCCGCCAGCGGCGACGCCTGTTGTAGATCCCGCACCCAGTAGCGCGGGGAGAAGCGGCGACCCTGCCCCCACCGGATCCCAGGAACCCGTAGAATCTCGGGTGGACTGCATCAGCGATCTCCCGGACGCCGTCCTTGGGGAGATCATCTCGCTTCTCCCCACCAAGGATTGCTGCCGCACCCAAGTCCTCTCAATTCGATGGCGCCCTCTATTGCGTGCCATGCCCCTTAATCTCGACTGTCATCAGCTATCTCTCTTCAATGATTTTGAAATCCCCAGAGCCATCATCTCCTCCCACCAGGGCTCCGTTCAAAGCCTCTGCATCCCGTCATGCTACCTGAGCAAGCATACCATGCCCTGCACGGTGGACGCCTGGCTGAAATCCCCTGAATTCACAGAACTACAGCTGCTTGAGTTCTACTATTCCCCTGGAAATCACATACCACATACCGAACGCCATGAACTTGTGCCCTCAGCACCGATGTCCATCTCGCGGTTTTCGTCCTCTCTCCACACCGCCACCTTTGCGCTGTGCTACCTACCAGACAATCTGGTACTAAACCTTCGACTCCCATTTCTCAAGAAACTTTCACTTGTGCGGGTTCGTATATCGGAGGCCTCATTGCACAGCATCATCCACTCTAGTTGCCCTGCGCTGGAGTGCTTGGTGCTTGTTTTCACAGTTAGAATCGGTTGTCTCCAAATAAAGTCGCCTAACCTTGTAAGAATTGGAATTTCTTTTGACGAAAGGCAGCTCATCATCCAAGATGCCCCTTCACTTCAAAGGTTGATCCTTGATTCTAGTTATTCACCGTTGCAAATAACCGTCCTCTCTGCGCCTAAACTGGAGACCTTGGGTGTAATACATGATCTCTGTGCTCATTTCAATATGGTGTTTGGCTCCACAGTTCTTCAGGTACTTTATATTATCATCTACACTTGTAACCATAAGCTGCATTTTAAATTTCTGCGCATAATTTATATATCATCTTGGAGTACACATTTTTTACTAATATTATGTTCTATGCTCAATGAAGAGTTTCTCCATGGATGGCCTATCAATGGTGCTGGATTCTGTCAAGATCTTATATATCCAAATGAATAGTTTTGATCTGAACAAGATTATTGGCTTGCTGCAATGCTTTCCATGTCTGGAGAAGTTGTATATAAAGGTGATAATTTCACGCACATTGGAAGCCCGCATATAGTGTACTAGAATTAACCGTTCAGCTGTTGCTCTTTCGACACTCTTCTTTTAGACCTTAACTGTTTTCAATCTTCATGTCTATTTAGGCAACAGGACGGGGTAAGAAAGTTATAACCAATCGGTGGATTCGTAAGCATCGGGATTTTCTCACTTCTCATAAGATTTGATTTAAGACAATAACGCTAGAACGATATGTAGCCAACCGTGCAAACACAAGATTTGTCACATTCTTCCTGCTGAATGCGAGGTTACTATTGTCCATCAGGCTTAAGTTTATCAGCAGCATGGTTTTGACGGATGGGTATGTCGAAGAGCAAAAAAAGGAGTTTCAGGTGGGAAAAAGAGCTTCTGAACGTGCCGGGCTTCTATTTACAACATATTGTGGTCATAATCCAGTAAATTTTACGACCCAGGATGTTCATTCTATGGACCTGACCGATCCATTTGACTGTGACTGCCGAAAACAGTGCTGGAGTTAGATGTTGTTGCCCTTTTCAATTTGGTTTTTTTTGTAAACCTAATGAACAATTAACCCTCATGCTTTTGTACAGTTTGTAAGCTGGAGTTAGATATTCCTGCCCTTTTCAACTCGGTTGTGACTGTCATATTTTCTTTGAAACAAGGCAAATGGCTTGCCATTTGTTTAATTTAGAGTGAAATATTGTAACAAATCCAAACCAAGGGAAATAACATCACCCCTGCCGGCTGCTTGAGCTCACTGTGCATTACAGAAGCTAAGTGATTAGCCCCCACCAGCACCCACAAACTTATTTCGAACTAGCACATCGAATGGGCTGTAAATTTTCATAGGAAAGGCTGCATGACCGTGATAGATTTGGATTCTGACATTTGGGACCCGCGAGGAAATAGCCTATCCAAGGTGGTGTCGACTTACTAGCCAGTCAACAAACGATTCTGCCTACCAGCCGTTGGATTGACATCCAACATCTGTCGTGTATCTTCTATCTCTTGTCTTCTTCTTCCTCCAGCCGCCCAAACCAAACCACCCCGTCGGCTCCGCCTGCTCACGCCTCCCATCGCTGGCTGCGCCTCCGCCGCCCTACCGTACATACCCTCCAACATTGGCCAGCCCCTCCCTCTATTCCCCCACACGTCCTATTATTCTCCGGCGATGTCAGCCCCAACACGCACCCGCGCTCGAACCAGTCAACCCTCGTACTCCCCTCCGCCTGCGACTGGACCGGCGCATCTTCAACGGCTCCTGTTCGTTCCGTCCGAGGCCTCGCCATCGTCCTCCACCTTGCGGCCTTGGTTCGCTTGCCGTGCGCGGTGCGCCGACCTCTTGCATTGTCAACGTCGTCAACAATCGAGAGGAACAAGGAGATGACTCTACGTCGAGAGGATGACAGTAGGGACCCACCAGCGTCATGGCAGTACGCAAGCAAGTGCCTCTATAGTACAAGCCCAAAAATATGGTTCCTCCTAATGGTTGGACATCTGGGGCTCACGCCATTGTCAACATAGTCAATAAACGAGAGAATTACACTACGAGCGGCTGACACCAGGGACCCAGCAAGTCGCGTAGTTTTTTTTTTGAGGAACAAGCAGTTGTTATTTATACTAGTTTTAGCGACAGATCAGGGTAGCAACAGGGCTGTGCGGGGGCTGTGGCCCGTCTAGCCAGGGTGTTATTTATGTTTACCACATCATGAGCCCAGTTGTGTTTTTTTTCTTGCTGAAAATGGCTAGCCCAGTTCTATTTTTTTAAAGAAATACCCAAACAAGGCCTACTTGCTTTATCGGCCCTGGTGGGCTGCAAATCTTTCAAGAAGAGGAGAGTTTCATTCGGTTTTCCCAGAAATGGGCTATACATTTTTTAAAATCATCAAACCGGGAATTAGTTTCAATTTTTTTTCATTACAAGATCTTAAATTCCATTGATTTTTATTCACCCTGTGTGTTCGGTTTATTCGGTTTACATGGTTTAGTTTATACAGTTTTTCGGTTTGTACAGTATTAATACTTCGGTAAATATGGTATGAAATTAAAATACGGTTCGGTTTCGGTATATACCAAATTATTTCGGTATGGTTTCGGTATATACAATGAAACCAAAGTTGACGCGGATTTGAAAATGACGTAATAATAATTTGCAAATTTATGACTCAAAACACATACTATTTTACACAAATAGTATATGACTATATATATAAGTATATATGCATGCATTAATTCATCTATTGATAGTTATGGACGTGCTTAGCATTTTAAAAAGAGAAAAATGACTATGTTACAAGAAAATTTTACATGCTTATTAGTGAATTGGACTCATGTACAAGAAAATGACAACTTATATGGTTGTTCATCTCAAGAAATATAAATTTATTTTTACTTTGGTTTATTCGGTTAACCGTTCAGTTTTTCAGTATATACCATAAAAACCAAAGTTCAAATCGGTATGAAAAGTTCATACCATACCGAAACCAGAAACCATAAAAACCATAAAATCGGTTCGGTTCGATTTATTTTCGGTATGGTTTTCAATTCGGTTTTGAAATGCACAGAGTGAATTTTTATGCGTGGACAATTATTTGGATTTTATATTTATATAAATTATTTTTCAAAATAGTTTGAATGTGAATCGATAACTCTGGATTAAAAACAGTTGACCGCACCGAAATATGCAAAATTTCGTATACTTTTTAACCGTGGCCACAATATGGGGTGTGATGCTAACAAAAAGAAGATGGGCTCCAAAAAAATTCTTAAGAATTAGCAAATGGGTTGTAAATTATTAGAAATAATGGCAGATGGGCTGTATGCTGTTTTCCACAGATTTGAGGCTGACTTGTGCGCCTACTACAGGTTGACGCGTATGCTTTCATAAAAAAAGGTTGACGCACACGCAACGCCCTGTCAACTTAGTCAACACACGAGAGCAGTGACTGTTGGATGTCCATCCAACGGCTGCCGTGCTTCTTCAATCTCTTCTCTTCATGCTCAAGACGCTCAAACAAGCGCCGGCGAGACTGCCTGCTCCCTCCTCCCACGGCTGGCTATGCTGCCGCGCAGGCCTCACGGCCCCACCGTACTCCCATCGCTGGCCTAGCCATCCCTCTAGTCACCCACACATGCTGTTATTCTCCGGCGACGACAGATGAACCAGTAAACCCTCGTACTCCTCCGCGTGGGAAACAACTGCCGAGTACTCCCTGGCTCCGTGTCGTTCCCTTCCTAGGCCTCGCCATCGTCCACCACCCTGGTGCTCTTGGCGCGGCCTGGTCAACATGGTCAATGAACGACATCCATCGGAAGTGGACTGTACGTGGAGAGGCTGACAGCTGGGTCCACGGCCGCACGCAAGGAAATACCTCCTTATTACACGCAAAATAATGATTCCTCCAGCTGACAGCTAGGACCACAGGAAGGGCCTCTGTATTTCACGAAAAAATGTTCCCCCCGCTGATAGGTCGGACCCACCAGCTATATCTTCGCACACAAGGAAGTGCCTCCTTATTACGCCCAAAAAAATGAATACCCCCTGCTAGCTGGGACCCACCATATTGTTGGGCTGACTTGTGGGCCTACTAAGTTGATGGGGACGGAGAGCTTTGTCAACTTAGTCAATACTCCAGTGACCGTATGATGTCCATCCAACGGCCACAGTGCTTCTTCAACCTCTGGTCTTCTTGCTCCAGCCGCCCAAAGCAGCGCCGGTCGTGCCGCATGCTCCTGCCTCCCATGGCCGGCTGTGCTACCGCAAAGGCCTCATCGCCCCCATACTACTCCCACCATTGGCCAGGCCATCCCTCCACTCACCCACACCCCCTGTTATTCTGCGGCGACGACAGCCTCACACCGCAGCCGAACCAGTGAACGCTCGTACTCCTCTCCGCGTGGGTATCCACTGTCGCGTCTTGCACGGCTCTGCGTCGTCCCCTTCCTAGGCCTCGCCGTCGTCCACCGCCGTGGTGCTCTCGGCGCGGTGTGGTCAATGTGGTCAACGACCGACTTCCATCGGAAGAGTACTGTATGTGGAGAGGCTGACAGCTGGGTCCACGGTAGCCGCAAGGAAGTGCCTCCTTATTACGCGGAAAATAATTATTCCTCCACCTGACAGCGGGGACCCACCGGACGGGCCACCAGTATTTTGCGAAAAAAATCGTTTCCCCCTGACTGCTGGGACCCACCGGACGGGCCACCGTATTTCGCGAAAAAAACGTTCCCCCCGCTGTCAGCTCGGACCCACTGGAAGTGCCTCCTTATTACGCACAAAAAATGAATACTCCCCTGGCTAGCTGGGACCTACCTTGGTGGGAGGCTGACTTGTGGGCCTACTAGGTTGACGGGGATGAAGGGCTTTGTCAACTTAGTCAATATGAACGATTCTAGCTCCAGTGACCGTACGATGTCCATGCAACGGCCGTAGTGCTTCTTCAACATCTGGTCTTCTTGCTCCAGCCGCCCAAAACAGCGCCGGTCGTGCCGCATGCTCCTGCCTCCCGTGGTCGGCTATGCTGCCGCAGAGGCCTCACCGCCCCCTACTATTCCCACCGCTGGCCAGGCCCTGCAGCGATGGCAGCCTCACACCGCAGCCGAACTAGTGAACCCTCGTAGTCCTCTCCACGCGGGCTTCCACTGCCGCGTCATCCCCTTCCTAGGCCTTGCCGTCGTCCACCGCCGTGGTGCTCTCCGTGCGGCGTGGTCAACGTGGTCAAGGAACGACTTCCATCGGAAGAGTACTGTACGTGGAGAGGCTGACATCTGGGTCCACGGCCACAGCCCGGTTTTTTGTGATTTGCCAAGTAAGTCGCTTTGTCAGGCCTGTTGGGCTGCAAATCTTTCAAGACGAGGAGAGCTTTCATTTGGCTGGCCGAGAAAATGGCCCATCAGTAATGAGAAATGGGCTGTACATTTTTAAAACACATCAAACCGGCAATTAGTTTCAAATATCTTTTTTTTCATTTCAAGATTTTAAATTACATTAATTTTTATGCGTGGAGAATTTGCTGGATTTTATATTGATATACATTTATTTTTAAAATCAGTTTGAATGTGAGTCGAAATTTCGGGATTAAAAACAGTTCGGACCGCACTGAAATATGCAAAATTTCATATAATTTTTTAACCGTGGCCACAATGTGGGCTGTAATGCTAACAAAAAGAATATGGGCTCCAAAAAAACCTTAAGAATTAGCAAATGGGCTGTGAATTATTAGAAATAATGGCAGATGGGTTGTATGCTATTTTCCACAGATTTGAGGCTTTCCTAAAAAAAGGTTGACGTACAAGCACTGACTGTTGGATGTCCATCCAACGGCCGTCGTGCTTCTTCAATCTCTGCTCTTCCTACTCCAGCCGCTCAAATAAGCGCTGGCCGGACTGCCTGCTCCCTCCTCCCCGCGGCCGGCTGTGCTGCCATGTAGGCCTCACCGCCCGACCGTACTCCCATCGCTGGCCTAGCCATCCCTCTACTCACCCACACCTACTGTTATTCTCTGGCGATGGCAAACGAACCAGTAAACCCTCATACAGTCATACTCCCCTCCGCGTGGGAAACAACTGCCGAGTCTTCCCTGCCTCCATGTCGTCCCCTTCCTAGGCCTCGCCGTCGTCCACCGCTGTGGTGCTCTCGACGCGGCGTGGTCAATGTGGTCAACGACCGACTTCCATCGTAAGAGTACTGTGCGTGGAGACGCTGACAGCTGGGTCCACGACCGCAGCAAGGAAGTGCCTCCTTATTATGCGCAAAATAATTATTCCTCCATCTGAAAGCGGGGACCCACCGGATGGGCCACCGTATTTCACGAAAAAACATTTCTCCCCTAACTGCTGGGACCCACCAGCTACACATTCGCACAGAAGGAAGTGCGTCCGGGCAAAAACAAAACAAAACGATTCGCCCCCCTGACTGCTGGGACCCACCAGCTACATCTTTGCATGCAAGGAAGTGCCTGACAGTCAGGACCCACCTGGTCAAAGCGTCCGTAGCGTTGTCATTCTGGTCGCGAACGTGTACATACATATATACTGGTGGATGTAGAGGCGCGCACGTAGCATGTACACGTACGTACAGCGGCCAGGGTGCAAGAAAGAAAATACGGCCACGTACATACATACGGGCAGGGTCTCGAACGCCTACTCGCGCATACATACGGCGAGGGCTCGTGTACATGGCTGGGTCGGAACGGAGAAACAGCGTTGTCATCGTGTTCATGGGGAGGCAACGGAATGCATCGTGTTCATGGGGAGGCAACAGAATGTGTCGTGTTCATGGGGAGGCAACGAAATGCGTCATGTTCATCGGGAGGCAACGGAATGCGTCGTGTTCATGGGGAGGCAACAGAATGCGTCGTGTTCATGGGGAGGCAACAGAATGCGTGGGAGCCAACCGGTTGGGTCGGAACCGAATGTCTGGTCGTGTTCATCAGGAGGGCTTGAACAGAACAGGCGATGGAAACGAGGCCTGGCGTACTGCAGAACGGAGGAAACGGCCTTGTGTTCGACCGGCCACGTTCAAACGGGATCCTGTTCATTGGGAGGGGTCTGGCATACCGCAAAACGGAGGAAACGGACCTCCTACGGTCGAAACAGGAGTCCTGTTGATCGGGAGGGGTGTGGCGTACCGCAAAACGGAGGAAATGGACCTCCTACGGTCGAAACGGGGGTCCTGTTGATCGGGAGGGGTGTGGCGTACCGCAAAACGGACGAAACAGACTTGTGTTGGAGCGCTACGGTAGAAACGGGGGTCCTGTTCATCGGGAGGGGTGTGGCGTACCACAAAACGGGACTTCACGGGATACTGTTCATCTCCACCGTCGACCCCCTCTAGCCTCCACGAACTACTATTCATCCACCGTCGACCTCCTCCAGCCTCCACCTACGACTGTTCATCCACGGGCTCCTGTTCATCCAGCCTCCACCACGCACTACTCCACCGGCTACTGTTTAACCACCCCTCCACCGTCTACCGTTCATCCAGCCCTCCACACCACGGGGTCCTGTTCAACCACCCCTCCACGGGCACCCCTCCACCGTCTACTGTTCATCCAGCCCTCCACACCACGGGGTCCTGTTCATCCACCCCTCCACGGGCACCCCTCCACCGTCTACTATTCATCCAGCCCTCCACCACACCACGGGGTCCTGTTCATCCAGAGGCAACGCCACCGCTCACTGTTCATCCAAACGCCTCGCTCAGGTTCAGTTAGAGCCAACGCCTCGCACACATGTGCGTACGTGTACGAGAGAAACGCGCATCGCTCGGCCCCCGACCTCCCACCGTAACCGGGAACTCCCCGAAATTTTCCTCCCCCTCGCTTCTACCATGGTTTTTTTCCGTCATGGACGGCCCAAAGAATGTCATGCAGGTGCGTCTCTGGCCCGCCCAGGACGAAAAGCCCATTTTCTGTCATGATTTTTTTCATAGAAGTAGGAGCCCACCACATCTATGATGATACCGGGTTTTGTCACAATTATCGTCATAGAAGTGTCATATGTATGACATAAAAAAAATCGTTCGGCCCAAAATGTCATGGATGTGTCTTTTTTTGTAGTGTATGGAACCCATTTGCACCAATGGGTAGCACCTTTGGAGTTTGCCCGGCGCTCCACATCCAGAGACAACGAAGAGCTGGCAACCTCCCAAGGATCAGTGGATCAGTAGGTCCTCCTCCCGCAGTTCCACAAAGCCGATGACCAATTCAGATACGTTCGAGAGATAGAACGGGTCCCTTTTTATCCACTCTGGTTCCCCAGAAAATTCCCCGCACCTGACTGACTCAAATGTGCAAAGTTGTTGTGGTGGCAGCCATCTTTTCCCCAAGAGATCCATGGATGGAAAATACCCATGAATAATTACACTTTCAATTTTCTTCAGTCCACATAGAGATTCAAGAAAAGCTTCCCCATACTCCAAGCTTGCACTATGATCAAACTTAATTTTGAGCTCCCTTAGCATTGATAGCTTGCGCAACTCTTTCACAGTGTTTAGTGTGGCACGGATCTTCTTCAACACTTCCAAGGATGTCAAATTCCCTAGACCATTTGGGAGATCAAGACGTAGACACATCAATCTTTTTAGCTTGCAAACAGTGGATGGTAATTCTTTTAGGTCTGGATTGTATCTTACATCCAACACCTGCAAAAAACGCAAATTTCCTATTTCCGTTGGGAGTTGATGGATATTTGTACCGGCAAGACCTAGGTATCTCAAGTAACATAAATCCCCGGCATTCTTGAGGTTTAGGTGGTTATTTTTTTGCCATGTGGCATCCATTTAGATCCAATACACGTAAAACACTGAAGCTCGACAAGGCAAACATTTGATTAATAGCAGGTGGAAAGGTAGTAACGGACCTCACTTGTGATTTACTCATGGAAGCAAGTGGCTTTCTTTGATCATCTTCACTTATATTCTAGATAGATAGTCTGCGAACATTGCTTGGGGAAGATATGCAATAACCCTGAGTATGATTCAATATTGTAACAAAGTTTTCTTCACTTGATAATGAACAGATGAGGCCAAGCACCATATCATGCAAACGGCAACGCGTAACAACGCCTTTAAAATCTATGCAAGGCTGGATCATGCCACTGTTTACCATCTCACTAAAGTAACCACACCCAACCTCAAATAAGCTACCCTCTAGATTTGTATGTGTGATAAAATATTTGGCTATCCATTTCCATATCGGATCATCTCTATGGATTTCATAGTCTTCTGGATATATACTTAGATACAATAGGCAAGTTCTGAGATGGAAAGATAAGTGATAATAGCTTAGGGATAATATTTTCTTCATGATCTTCAGATGAGGATTATGTTCAAGTCTGGAACCCATATAGGCACACACCTTATCCCATTCCGCTGTGTTTTGGATTTTATTAGGTACACTCAATACACTAGCATTGGTGATTATAGCTAATGGTATGTGAAAGATCGTGGATGTCGCCTAGAGGGGGGTGAATAGGCGCTTTTAAAATAATGGTGATTATAGCTAATGGTATGTGAAAGAAAATGGTGAGAACCCTTCCTCGTATAAGACCGGTAAACCTCCAACACCGAAAACATCATAGAAGACGCATGCAAACTCCGTTTTCGATGAACTCAAGCTTGTCATCAAGATGACCATAAGCTCTAAGACTCACAAAGAGAACAAAACAAGAACCAAGAAACATGATGCAAGGATGCAATGGTTTGAGCTCTCGACGAATGATACGATCAAGCTACTCACTTGAGAGCCCCCCTTGATAGTACGGCTATCGATCCTATAACCCGGTCTCCCAACTACCACCATGAGACCTGTAAAATAGAAAACCTATCAAGGGAAAACCTTTGCCTTGCATATGATCCACTTGAGCTAGATGATGACGATCTTGTCCTCCTCAAGATGGACCACCTTTCTTGATTGCATTGGGTCAATGGAGACTAGATGATTGCTCCCCCATATTCCACTATGGGTGAGCCACTCTTTGGCACATCTTCACAAGTCCATTGACACCACAATGGATGGCAAGCTTCAAGCACTTGATCTCTTCATGATGCTCCACTTGAACTTGCACACGGCAATCTTGATGACGATCACCACTTGATGTCATCCTTTCCATGGGTTGTATGATATCTTCCTCTTGACGCAAGCCCATGGACACATACCTAACCCCACATAGACTCTCACATAGACCATGGGTTAGTACACAAAGGGCAATGGACAATGCTTACCATACCATGGGATCACTTGATCCCTCTCGGTACATCTTCTACATTTTGTGAGTTGATCAACTTGATTCACTCTTGACTTAGTCTTGATCAACCTTGAATCTTTCCAACTCTCTTTGTTTGGATGATGTCTTGAAGGTAAACATGAATGATCACATAGTCTTCTTCTTCAAGACATGCTTGCAATAAGCTCAACACTCACATGACCAATCTTTGGATAATTCCTTAATAGCACCTTAGTCAACCCATAAACTCCTTGAAACCAACACATGGACTTCAAGAAATGCCTATGGAAAAATCCTTCAAATATAACTCAATGCAACCATTGGTCCATAGAGAATGTCATCAATTACCAAAACCACACATGGGGGCACCGCATGTCCTTTCAATCTCCCCCATTTTGGTAATTGATGACAATCACTTTCAAGAGAGTTTATATAAGGAATTATGCATCACCATGCAATGCAACAACCAATAATGCATGCGAAGGAGATGCGTATGCTTAGGAACAAACCAAAGCCAGAAGAGACAACTCTCTAAACTTCTCCACAAAACTCTCTGAAACTTCTCCCCCATTGGCATCGATTGCCAAAATGGGCTACAAGCTTAGAAGGCCAATATAAAATGTGTTCCTCCATAAATTGTGTATTTCTCAACAAGAGAGTGGAATGCAATACACACATCCAGTGGTAAATACTTGGAGGAAGACAAACTATATTGAGGCCCAAAGATTGCAAAAGGAAGATATGCCACAAAGACATAGCAAAGAGAGAAACAAGCAATCAAGCAATCAAAAGATACCTATTGAAGCAAGCTATCAAAAGATACCAATTGAACCAACTAGGCCAATGATCCTATGAGCCACATGAATAAAGGATATAATGATAAGAGCAGAGCAGTGTTCTAAAGAAACTAGAGAAGCTCCCCATGATTTTTGCACATCAAGAATTTTTGTATCTGGATACAAAGTGCACAAAATAGGATCATAGCTCCCCCAAAATCAATAGAAACTTACAACAAGTGCAAGAGAGCATATAGGAAACTAAGCCTAGTACTTGCAATAAACACATGGTTGAGCAACAAGTAAGAGAGGCAACTTAAGAGTGGGCTCAACCAAAAAGATGTGTGTGAGTCAAGGCAATGCACTTGAGAAGACTAATGTACAGAAGAGCATTAAGCATCAATAAAGTCTTGAAAGAATGAGGCACACGGTGCAAGGCCTATCATTCCCACACACAACTAGCAAATGGGTTCACAAGCTTACTAGTAAGCATATAGAGAACCTATGCTTGTGAAAACCCGCGGTGAAGGTAGAAGATGAAAGGCTCATCAAGACGAGGGATACCAATTAAGATGGCAAAAACCTCGTAAGATAAGCATGAGGAAAATAATCTTCACCACACAAGAGTGCATCAAGATGCAACGATAGAAGACACGCACTCAAGGCAAAAGCTTTCACGGAGCCACCAAAGAAATAACATAAGAAAGACAAGGTGGACGTGAAAGAAAGGATATCATCTAGATATGCAACTTCTCTCAAGTGTATAAGATTCTAGGTAGACGAAATCATGATGATATATATATCTACAAAGAAGGATGTACACCCGAAATAGTTACAACACAAAGGAACAAGATATCCAAAAGGAAGTCATACATATACCAATAACATATTTGCTTGGAAGCATAGCACATTGCTAGATATGGTCTTATAGTATATAAATGAATTCCTACCACACACCCATCAAAGACATCACAACTAGCAACATGAGATCATCGTTGAGATGCTTTGAGAAAGGAAACAAGTATCACAAGATGGAATGAAAATCATGCTAAGATGCAACCTACACAAGGTTGAATGCTAGAAAAGAATGCATGAAGAGATACTTGTTAACGAGATATAATTGGAAGGATGTAGTAGATACCAATTAAAGGTAGGTAGTAGTTCATTGATCATCCTAGCATGACTCCAATTAGCACATGATGACACCACCTTCCTTGTGAGTGAGCCGAGCATCCAATGCATCTCCAATTGTTCCTAGAACAACAACACAAACAAAATGGTACCCAAACTCATTGGGACCAAAGAGTTAAGAGAACCCACAATACATAGGACAACCTCCACATAAATATGTGCATATAGATATGAAAATGAATTTCATGCACATCTCATCCAATTTGAGACTTGGTGGAGTTTCCCCTATATATTGGGTCCAAGAAAGAAAGCATGCTAAAAATACTACATCAAATTAATATGCATGTTCAAGACTTTCAAGAACCGATACCAAATGACAAAGAAAAACCAAGTGAAGAAAAGATACCAAATGAATAAATCATCACTTGGAGGATATCCATAAAAGATACATCGAGGAATGAGATGTCGGTTGATACACACTAAAAAAAGATATCAAACTCCCAAAAGAGAGGATGGTTCCAAACAAACCAAACTCTCTACAGAGTTTCATGATGGCACAAAGTACCAAAAAGGAAACGGCTTGCCTTCCACCAACACACACTTGATAAGGATCGGAAGATGGGTGTCTTATAGAAAATAGGATAGCTCCCCCAAGACTAGTGCATTATAGAGAATTTGCATTTGAATACAAAATGCACAAGGTGGGATCACCACTTTCACTATATCTAGAAAACACTAGACAAGATCAAGAAATTAACAAGATCCACAAGTGGCATGGAAGACAAAGGGAGTTGATACAATCCTAGGCAACAGATAAGGCAAATAAAAGCAAAGGCCAATGTAGAGATGATCAATATTTTCTACCACACATAAGTGAGTACCAATTGTCAAAAGACATGAAGTTTTTGGAAATGATTCCCGTTGGTAGATAGCAAGGATATCCAACATCATCTTCACACCGAACACAAGCAAAGTGCAACTTGTAGAGCTAACATGCCACCTAAGAACAAGATAATTTACAATATCAATTCTAGGTGACAATATCTCAAATGTACACATTTTCTAGGCTTGTAATATGCACATAGCATATTACTCCCCCATAATGTGATACCAATAAAAACTTAACAAGAGGCAATAAGAGAATCCAACAAGAGATAATTGATGGACTATTTAGAATTTGAATTTCTTATGAGAAGACATACCACATAGAGACTAGATAATCTTGAAATATCAATACTAGATGGTACTACTCATGTACACACATTTATAGGATAGTGAGGTGCACAAAGCACATCACTCCCCCATAATGGGATATTCCATTAATCTCTCAAAAGAGCCAACTAAGATACAAACAAGATGCACAAAGGCTCAACGTACGACACACATGTACATGAAGTGAAAACCAACATACATAAACTTGATTACTCAAGATAAGCAATTTGGAGACACAACACATACAAACACATGCAAGGAAAAAAACCAAAACATGCAAAGGGGCAAGTAACTTTCAATGTAATTTAAGTACAAGTTACCGCAAGGAGGCACATTGGATATAAGATAGAAACTTGATAACCCAATTGACTTGGCTTGAGACAATAAGAATGATGAAGTCCCCTTAATTCTTCATAATGTAGCCAAGTCTCCAATGACCTCCATCAACACCTATTGATCAAGTATGAGCTAGTTGGTCCCCAACCAAGTTGGGTCCTAAGAGGTTAGTCACAATAGGCTTGGCTACCCAAATGGTTCTTTTCTTGACACCACTTTGAGTACCAACAAATTTGGCAAACTCATTGCCAACCTTATCCTTCCCAAGAGAATAGATATCATCAATTAGAATAGGGTTGGATAAGGTATCATTCGTGCATGAAGAATCGACATGACCTTTTTCACGACATAGGTAGCAACGTCTACTCTTCACTTTCTTCTCACTTGATTTCTCAACTTGAGAAGCATTAGCTTGAGTCTTCTTGGGAAGAGGCCTTTCTTCAACTTGAGGTTGAGCATGAGAATGCACTTGTAGCCGCTTCCCTTGTTCCTTGTCACTAATGGCCTTCTTCTTCAATGGGAAAGATCTAACATGGTGCCCTTCAATTTTGCACTTGAAGCAAATAATCTTGGCCAAATTCTTGATGTGTTCTTGGCCCTTCTTCTTGTTCATATTGGACTTCTTCTTATTGTTGGAGTTGAATCCAAGTCCACCTTTGTCATTGGGGGATTTTTGCACACTCAAGATATTGTTGAGTGTGGATTTCCCTTCATAACACTTTTCCAAGTCTTTCTTCAAAGAAGTGACTTGGGCCTTGAGCTCTTTGATTTCCTCTACATGGTTAGTCTCAACACAAGTACTAGAGGAAGTATAAGCTTCATCATTGGAGCAACAAGGCAAGGAAAGAAATTCATCACAAGATGTACCAATGTTATGCATAGACGAATTACGAGGACTAGCACAAGGCAATATAGCATTTTGACTAAAAGTAGTGCTAATGTCCACATGAGGCTCACTAGATGTTACCTTAGCAATCATAGCCTCATGAGCTATTTTTAGCACATTATGGGATACAAGAAGATCATCATGAGAGCTATAAAGCTTTTCATGACTTTCTTCCAATTTCCCATAATTGCTAGATAGCAACTCAAGTTGAGCCCTTAGCTCAACATTCTCCTTTAAAATGGATGCTTCACAAGAAATAGAGTTAGTAGCACAAGCATCATCATTAACAACAAGAGGAGAAGGCAACTTGGCAAGATCTTTTAAATAAGAAGCTTCAAGTTGAGCATGAGACTCGGTGAGTTTGATGAGCTCACCCTTGATGACCCTTGAGCCATTTTCGAGGTGCTCAAAATCCTCAAGGAGTATAGCATGAGCAACTTCAAGCTTAGCATTTTTAGTTTCAAAAACATTGGCCACCTCAAGAGCTCTATCATGAGATTCCTTCACTCTAGATAACTCTAGAGCAAAAGTCTCCTCAAGAGATTCCTTGGTGGTTTGTTCAAGTTCAAGAGCTTGAGAGAGGTCCGCAATCTCATTAGCGTAATCACGCTCATGACCTTCCATTTTATCAATGGTGACCTCATGCTCCTCAAGACGAGATTCCAACTCATCAATATATTTCTTGCCCTCAATAGCAATAGACATGATTTCCATGAAGTTGGAACGAGCAATTTTATTCTTAAGAAGAGCTTTAAAAATTATTTCCACCTTAACTTTTAAGGAGGCAACATCATCATTCTCTTCATCATAATCGACATCATCATCACTCTTGCCATCATCAATATTATCACAACATGTATTGGGATTCAAAGTGGGAGATACCTTTGAAGCCTTGGCCATAAGGCAAAAAGCAATCGATGATGATCTAGGATCCCTTCAAGCACCGTTCAAGACCACATCAAAATTTGTGCCATCGAAACTAAGAGTGTCAGAGAATCCTAAACCCCTAGTCGACATCCTTACTCTCTAGGCGGTTAAGCCCTATAAAGAGAGACGAGGCTCTGATACCAACTGAAAGATCGTGGATGTCGCCTAGAGGGGGGGTGAATAGGCGCTTTTAAAATAATTACGGTTTAGGCTTGAACAAATGCGAATAAACCTAGCGGTTAATTTATCAAGCACAAAACCTACAACAACTAGGCTCACCTATGTGCACCAACAACTTATGCTAAGGAAGATAAACTACTAGGTGATAGCAAGATATATGACAAGAAACAATATGGCTATCACAAGGTAAAGTGCATAAGTAAAGAGCTCGGGTAAGAGATAACCGAGGCACGCGGAGACGATGATGTATCCCGAAGTTCACACCCTTGCGGATGCTAATCTCTGTTTGGAGCGGTGTGGAGGCACAATGCTCCCCAAGAAGCCACTAGGGCCATCATAATCTCCTCACGCCCTCGCACAATGCAAAATGCCATGATTCCACTAAGGGACCCTTGAGGGCGGTCACCGAACCCGTACAAGTGGCAACCCTTGGGGGCGGTCACCGAACCCGTACACTTTGGCAACTGATACGTCCCTGTCGTATCTACTTTTCCAAACACTTTTGCCCTTGTTTTGGACTCTAACTTGTATGATTTGAATGGAACTAACCCGGACTGACGCTGTTTTCAGCAGAATTGCCATGATGTTGTTTTATGTGCAGAAAACAAAAGTTCTCGGAATGACCCGAAACTCCACGGGATGTCTTATAAAAAATAATAAAAAATCCTCGCCAAAGATGAAGACCAGGGGGCCCACACCCTGTCCACAAGGGTGGGGGCACCCCCCCCCCCCCCCAGGGCGCGGCCCCTACCTTGTGGGCCCCCTGGACACCCTCCAACGCCAACTCCAACTCTATATATTTGCTTTCGGAGAGAAAATAATCAGAGAGAAGAAATCATCGCGTTTTATGATACGGAGCCGCCGCCAAGCCCTAAAACCTCTCGGGAGGGCTGATCTGGAGTCCGTTCGGGGCTCCGGAGAGGGGGATTCGTTGCCGTCATCATCATCAACCATCCTCCATCACCAATTCATGATGCTCACCGCCGTGCGTGAGTAATTCCATCGTAGGCTTGCTGGACGGTGATGGGTTGGATGAGATTTATCATGTAATCGAGTTAGTTTTGTTAGGGTTTGATCCCTAGTATCCACTATATGTTCTGAGATTGATGTTTCTATGACTTTGCTATGCTTAATGCTTGTCACTAGGGCCCGAGTGCCATGATTTCAGATCTGAACCTATTATGTTTTCATGAATATATGTGTGTTCTTGATCCTATCTTGCAAGTCTATAGTCACCTATTATGTGTTATGATCCGACAACCCTGAAGTGACAATAATCGGGATACTTCTCAGTGATGACCATAGTTTGAGGAGTTCATGTATTCACTATGTGTTAATGCTTTGTTCCGGTTCTCTATTAAAAGGAGGCCTTAATATCCCTTAGTTTCCACTAGGACCCCGCTGCCACGAGAGGGTAGGACAAAAGATGTCATGCAAGTTCTTTTCCATCAGCACGTATGACTATATTCGGAATACATGCCTACATTACATTGATGAATTGGAGCTAGTTCTGTGTGACCCTATGTTATGACTGTTACATGATGAACCGCATCCGGCATAATTATCCATCACTGATCCGGTGCCTACAAGTTCTCCATATACTGGTTCTCACTTATTTACTTTCCCGTTGCTACTGTTACAATCACTACAAAATACCAAAAACATTTACTATTGCTTGCACTACTTTTTTGTTACCGTTACCACCACTATCATATTACTTTGCTACTAAACACTTTGCTGCGGATACTAAGTTTCCAGGTGTGGTTGAATTAACAACTCAGCTGCTAATACTTGAGAATATTCTTTCGCTCCCCTTGTGTCAAATCAATAAATTTGGGTTGAATACTCTACCCTCGAAAATTGTTGTGATCCCCTATACTTGTGGGTTATCAGCAACCCTTGGGGGGCGGTCACCGGTACCCGTCAAATTGCTCGGGGCGATCTCCACAACCTAATTGGAGACCCCGACGCTTGCCCGGAGCTTTACACCACAATGATTGAGCTCCGAACACCACCAACCGTCTAGGGCGCCAAGGCACCCAAGAGGAACAAGCTCTAGGGTACCCAAACACCCAAGAGTAATAAGCTTCTCAAACTTAACTTCCATGTATCACCATGGAGAACTCAAACCGATGCACCAAATGCAATGGCAAGGGCACACGGAGTGCCCAAGTCCTTCTCTCCCAATCCCACCAAAGCAACTAATGCTAGGGAAGAAAATGAGAGGAAGAACGAAACAAGAACACGAAGAACTCCAAGATCTAGATCCAAGGGGTTCCCCTCACTTAGAGGAGAAAGTGATTGGTGGAAACGTGGATCTTGATCTCCTCTCTCTTTTCCCTCAAGAACTAGCAAGAATCATTGGAGGGATTGAGAGTTAGCAAGCTCGAAGAAGGTCAACAATGGGGGAAGAACACGAGCTAAAAGGATAAGGTTCAATGGGGAAGAAGACCCCCGTTTATAGGTGGGGAAAAATCCAACCGTTATGCTCACAGCCCGCACCGAGCGGTACTACCGCTCCAAGGAGCGGTACTACCACTAGGGCCGTAGTAGCCCTTTGAAATACAACAGGGAGGAGGCAAAAAAGCCAGAAGAACTATCGGAGCGGTAGTACAGCTTGACCTCACGGTACTACCACTAGGGGTAGCGGTACTACTGCTAAGGGTAGAGGTACTACTGCTTGCGAGCGGTACTAAAAAATTACATCCGTGCCTACCACCGCTGGACTTGTGACGAGTTTTTGGTCCCGAGCGGAAGTAGCCACGAAAGTATCCGCGGTAGTACTGCTCCAAGCGGTAGTACCTCTCCCAAGAGCGGTAGTAAAAAATTACTTCTGCTCCTACCCGCGGTAGTACCACTGCAGCCTTTTCAGAACACCAAAACTATCACAGCTTCTGCAAACGGACTCCGAATTCGACGAAACCAAGCTTGTTGGAAAGCTAGCGGCAAGGGCTAACACAATCTTGATAGAAATACCAATAATAAGCAAATGAGAAAAGGCCCAACAGAAAATGGTGAGAACCCTTCCTCGGATAAGACCGGTAAAACCTCCAACACCAAAAACATCATAGAAGACGCATGCAAACTCCGTTTTCGATGAACTCAAGCTTGTCATCAAGATGACCATAAGCTATAAGACTCACAAAGAGAACCAAACAAGAACCAAGAAACATGATGCAAGCATGTAATGGTTTGAGCTCCCGATGAACGATACGATCAAGCTACTCACTTGAGAGCCCCCCTTGATAGTACGACTATTGATCCTATAACCCGATCTGCCAACTACCACCATGAGACCGGTAAAATAGAAAACCTATCAAGGGAAAACCTTTGCCTTGCACATGATCCACTTGAGCTAGATGATGACGATCTTATCCTCCTCAAGATGGACCACCTTTCTTGATTGCGTTGGGTCGATGGAGACTAGATGATTGCTCCCCCATACTCCACTATGGGTGAGACACTCTTCGGCACATCTTCACGAGTCCATTGACACCACAACGGATGGCAAGCTTCAAGCACTTGATCTCTTCGTGATGCTCCACTTGAACTTGCACACGGAAATCTTGATGACGATCACCACTTGATGTCATCCTTTCCATGGGTTGTATGATATCTTCCTCTTGACGCAAGCCCATGGACACGTACCTAACCCCACATAGACTCTCACATAGACCATGGGTTAGTACACAGAGTGCAATGGACAATGCTTACCATACCATGGGATCACTTGATCCCTCTCTGAAGGTAAACATGAATGATCACACAATCTTCTTCTTCAAGACATGCTTGCAATGAGCTCAACACTCACAAGACCAATCTTTGGATAATTCCTTAATAGCACCTTGGTCAACCCATAAACTCCTAGAAACCAACACATGGACTTCAAGAAATGTCTATGGAAAAATCCTTCAAATATAACTCAATGCAACCATTAGTACATAGAGAATGTCATCAATTACCAAAACCACACATGGGGGCACCGCATGCCCTTTCAGTATGCCACCACATTTCTTCAATATCTTCATGGATACTTCAGACAAATGTTGAGGCAATTTATCCTTGGAGCCAAAGATCCTCTGACAGAATAATGTTTTAGATCTCTTGAGGTTAAGGGGGTTTATCTTAAAAGAACCACCGACATCTGTAGAAATGTCAAGGTCACGAGTCGTTGCGATTATCCTGCTGGCACAACTATTCTCAATCAAAGCAAGTTTGATTTCTCTCCATGATTGTAGATTCCATATGTCGTCAATAACAATAAGGTACCTATATATGTGTATACATTGTAATAAATTAAGAACCATATTGGTAAATACATACAACCTAATTAAGTGAAATATATCAAGAAAAGTTAGGGCTTCTCAAATGTTTACATCAATAATTAGCAGAAAGGGGCAAACATAATTCAGTTCAAAGAGAAATACGACAATGATGAAATAAAAGTAAATGAAAGAAGGCATCAAAAATAAGTTTGAAATTGAACTAAATAATGCAATTGTTTCTACATATTTGTGAAAATGTTTTATTTATCACCTTGCCTACATTGTAAGCATGCACTGAAAAATCACAATGAATTAAAGTACGTAAAATCTATATGCGAGAAAGCAAGGTGTGACTAGTACCTTTTGTTTTGAAGGAGCATTCTGAGTTCATCAATGAGTTCTGTTCCATGCATAGTTTTGCTTATCAAGCTGACGTAGCATATTTTTGAAAATCATTACCAAATCAGGACTTTGAGACACATAAACAAAGGTTGTACAATCAAACCGTGGCTTGAGGTTGTCGTATACAACTTTAGCCAGAGTTGTCTTACGCAATCCTCCAAATCCAACAATAGAGACTATCTCCATTTGATTGTTGACATTTGTCAACCTATTGATTAACTCGTCCCTTGGCTTATTGATGCCAACAAGATCAGATACCTTGTTGTATAGAGCCGGTAGACGAGGATCGAGAATTGTTGTTGTTGCAATAGCTACATTAGCACATACAACACGATCGACCTTGTACCTCTTATGTTGTTTGGCGGCATAATTGACTTGGCTCTTGATGCCCTTTATCGTGTTGGAGATTTGATGACAAGCCTTCCACTTGGTGAACAAGCCGATCATATTATCTCCAAGCCACTTGAGCTTGTTGGAGTTGGATACGGGATCCGAGCTTCCATCTTGTACGACAGCTCTCGGACCTCCCCTGCCCAAATTTTGACGCCCTCCTCAAGCTCGCCCCGTGGCACCTCCACCACCTTGCGAAGGGCAGCATGCATGATCTTCATCTCTTTCTCCAAAGACTTGACTTATTCCTTGACACCCTTCTGTAGCTTGTACTTGTTGAGGAGCTCACCAAGCTTGGGGAGAAGGGAGCCCATGGCCTCTGTTACGAGATCCATGAGTGTTTCTCTTGGCTGATAGGTATGAAGCGGTTGTTGTGTGGCAGCTGCAGCATGCAAGGTTGCCTTTTAGAGAGCCCAACCACACATTTTCTAAAAATTACATATATACTATGTAGCTAGTTGGAAGCACATATTCACCAAGCCGTGTGACATATAGTATGAAGTGCGCAAAAAGTTAATCGGCTTATCCTGACAAATTGTCTTGCACAAAGAAGCGGTTCTCTTCCATATTCTAGATGTGAGTTATATCTAGCCCACAAATACCTCTAGTTTTGTATTTTGGGTTTTGTTTTTATGTAGAACTCTGAAAACTGTATAAACTATGGATACAATAATTGAATCTAGACCATGTTTTAGTTCCAGCAGTCTAAGCGCTCCCCATCAAATTGTCATCGCGAGCACCCCTTATTATGATTAATTATACGTCATCCTTTAGATAAATATATTTAGGGTTCAATGTATTTAGCTAGACGGCCATCATCATACTCGCCCGAGATAGGGTTGGGCGGTTGGCCAATGTAGTTAATTATGCATACTTTTTTTTGCTTGCTGGATGTGGCTGATGGGTGTATTTAGATGATCATCATACATCTTTGCCACTATTTAATAAAGGCCGGCGTGCGGTTTGGAACCAACCGCGGCGTAATTTAATGGTGTGTCACCTTACCTCTTTGAGACTTCGAGATATGATCGTTCTAAAACCACAAACTGGATTCATCAGTAGTGCCAACTTGATGTGCCCAACTTGATCCAAGCATATGTATTTATTCATGTTGCAATGATGTTTTTCTTCTCTGTCTTGTAGTTCAACGCATTCACTAACTTCCAGGTTAATTGGTTGAAGGGCTGGCCCATTCCTTCATATATTAGCCACACCTTGGCGTGTTAGGTTAACTAGCTAGCTGCTGATGTCGTTGCGCTGAATTATATGCTACAACTTGTGAAAACATAATGCACTAAACCAGCAGGTGAAACAGCTACTTATAAAAATATGTACACCATGACACAGGTACATGATTATATGTGCAGCTCACCACAAGATTTTTTTTCGAGAAACTTTCGATTTATTCATCTTCGATCATGCCAATATAATGAATGCCAGAAATAATAAAAATTAGGGTTTGTCTACGAATCAATCGACTTAGACTTCACAAAGTCTAAGTCGGGTGATGTCAGCGTCCTACCGATGCCCCGATCAATTTTCTTGTCGTTCGTTTGTTTTGGGCTTGTTTAACGTGTCCAGGTGGGCTGCTTTTGTCCTTTGCTTTGTTCTCACAAATTGCTTCGTCTCGTGTTGGGCTTTTTTTCCTTGCTTGTACGTGGGCAGCCTACTAATGTTTTCTATTGTCTTTCTTTTAGATTGTTTTTTTTTCTTTGTTTGTATTTGGGCTGTCAAATATATGGGTGTCTGTGTCAGCTCTTCCAGTCGATTTGCACTTTAGTATGTCTCAAACAAACATAACGCACACAAAACTGTAGTTGTTCTAAAAAACTGTAGTGTGTTTGTATTTCTTCGAGTACATATTTTTGACACAAAAAGGAAGAAAAATAAATTAAGAAAAATAATGCGGTCCACGTGAGCGCAAAATCGAGTGGCATTATGTTTTAATAAATATAAAAAACATCACTAATGTAGAAAAGAAACAATAACACAAATCCAAAACGCAAAAATAAATAGAAAGAAAAACAGAAACTACAAAATCAAAAATGATAAATTGAAAATAAATTCACATACTGGAGTCTGGAGGGGCGCCCGTGTCGCCGAGCATCTCGTCGCCGGTGACTTCCACCGTGGAAAGCTTCGATGTGCCCGCCCCCGTGATGCGGCTTCCTTCCTTACCCGTTCTCTCTCTATCTCTGCTCGTCTCATAGTTCAAACAGTACCGTTGGGGTGGCCTCTAGAAAGATGTTGAGCCTGGGTCCACATTCCAGAGACTTCAAACAGAAAAAAGAGCAGCACACCGTCTATAGATACTCCATTCCACCACAACAAACATTTATGTGTCCATGGATCTAGACAAAAGTAACTATTTCAGCTTTAATCTGCTCTTTTTTCACAAAACAAATTAAATTTTTGTTCTGGTTCCTTGGGAAAACAAAATCTTTCAATGCAAAAAAATGTATATGATTTTTTTAAATAACGAAAAGACCAAAATATCTTGAAAACTGTCCACTCCCGGCTGTGAGAAAATAACAAAGCTAGTTGTGAGATCAGTTGTGTGGCTATAGTTGGACATGCTTCTCTCTTGCCGCTGCTCCCTCCGACAAAACAAAGGCACTTACAAAATGCAACTAGGTTAGAAAACATGAAGTTACGTGCCTAAGTATGCGACAGGCAATTGGCCCCTCACCTCATCCGACAAAAAACAAAAAGGTCATATTTCAACCAAGTTAGAAGACAAGTAGTTGCAACCATGTTGGAAGACATGCAATTGCATGACTACATTTGAGCATGCAAGTGCCCCTCTATCTCTTATCGTCACCCCCTCCGACAAAACAACGGAAGCCCCTTACAGTTGCAACCAAGTTAGAAGACATGCAATTGCTTGCCTAGCGTGGGACATGCAACTCGCCCCTCGCCTCATCCGACAAAAAAGTTGAGTTGCGACCATGTTGGAAGACACACAGTTGCGACCATGTTGGAAGACATGCAACTGGCCCCTCTCCTTGCATGACAAAAGAAAAAGTTGAATTGTGATAAAAGTTAGAAGACATGCAGTTGCATGATTACATTTGAGCATGCAAGTGCCCCCTCTCTCTCTTGATGTCACCCTTCTGACAAACAAAGGCTCCAATTGCAACCAAGTTAAAAGATATGCAGTTGCATTCCTAGCGTGGGACATGCAAACTGGTCCCTCTCGTCGTCCGACAAAAACAAAATATGGGTTGCAACCAAGTTTGAAGACATGCAGTTGCAACCATGTTGAAAGACATGCAGTTGCATGACTAAAATTGCGGCCCCTCACTATCTTGTTGCGGCCACCTCTTACAAAACAAAGGCACTTACAAAAATGCAACTCGATTAGAAAAGACATGCAGTTGCATGCCTATTCTGCGACATGCAACTGGCCCCTCACCTCATCCGACAAAAAACAAAAAGGTCGAGTTGCAGCCAGGTTATAAGACATGCAGTTGTGACCATGCTCAAAGACATGTAGTTGCGTGCCTGGTGTGGGCCATGCATCTGGGCCCTCTCTCTCGACGTCGCCCTCTCTGAGAAAACAATGGTCCCCAGTTGCGACCAAGTTCGGAGACATGCAGTTGCATACCTAGTGTGGGACATGCAACTGGAACCTCTCCCCGTACAAAAAAATGGAAGTCGAGGTGCAACCAAGTTATAAGACATGCAGCTGCGACCAAGGTAGAAGACATGCAGTTGCATGCATAGCGTGGGACATGCAACCGGGGCCCATATCTCTCGACGCCGCTCCCTCCGACAAAACAAAGGCCTCCCAGTTGCGAATAAGTTAGAAGACATGCAATTGCGTGCCTAGTGTGGACATGCAACTGGCGCCTATCCCCATACAAAAAAATGGAAGTTGAGTTGCAAGCAAGTTATAAGACATGCAGTTGTGACCAAGCTAGAAGACTTGCAGTTGTGTGCCTAGTGTGGGGCATGCAACTGGCCCCCTCTTCTCTCGTCGCCGCCTCCTACGACAAAAAGGTCCCCAATTGCGACGAAGTTAGAAGACATGCAGTTGTGTGCCTAGTGTGGGACATGCAACTGGCACGTCTACTTGTACAACAAAATTGGAAGTTGAGTTGCAACCAAGTTATAAGACATGCAGTTGCGACCAAGGTAGAAGACATGCAGTTGCATGCCTAGCCTGGGACATGCAACTGGGCCCCATATCTCCGCCCCTCCAACAAATCAAATGACCCCTTAGTTGTGACAAAGTTAGAAGACATGCAGCCGCGTGCCTAGTGTGGCACATGCAACTAGCTCCTATCCCCGTATAAAAAATGGAAGTCGAGTTGCGACCAAGTTATAAGGCATGCAGTTGCGACCATGCTCGAAGACATGCAGTTGTGTGCCTGGTGTGGGCCATGCAACTGGGCCTCTCTCTCTCTCTCTCTCAATGCCGGCCTCTCTGAGAAAACAAAGGTCCCAAGTTAGAAGACATGCAGTTGCATGCATAGTGTGGGACATGCAACTGGCGCCTCTCCTCGCACAACAAACATGGAAGTCGAGTTGCAACCAAGTTATAAGACATGCAGTTGACCAAGATAGAAGACATGCAGTTGCATGCCTAGCGTGGGACATGTAACTTGGCCCCATATTTCTCGACGCCGCCCCCTCCCACAAAACAAAGGCCCCCCAGTTGCGACCAAGTTAGAAGACGTGCAGTTGTGTGCCTAGTGTGGGGCATGCAACTGGCGCCTATTCCCATATAAACAAAATGGAAGTCAAGTTGCAACCAAAGTTACAAGACATGTAGTTGCGACCAAGCTAGAATACATGCAGTTGTGTGCCTAGTGTGGGGCATGCAACTACCCTCTCTCTCTCTCTCTCTCTCTCTCTCTCTCTCTCTCTCTCTCTCTCTCTCTCGCCGCCACCCCCTCCAATAAAACAAAGGTCTCCAATTGCGACGAAGTTAGAAGAGATGCAGTTGTGTGCCTAGTGTGGGACATGCAACTGCTCCCCTCTCTCTCGATGCCGCCCCCTCCGATAAAACAAATTCCCCCCAATTGCGACCAAAGTTAGAAGAGATGCAGTTGCGTGCCTAATGTGGGGCATGCAACTAGCCCCATCTCTCGACACCGCCTCCTCTGATAAAAACAAAGGTCACCCAGTTGCGACTAAGTTAGAGGGACGTACAGTTGCGTGTCCTAGTGTGGGTCATGCAACTGCCCTTCTCCCCGTACAACAAAAAATGGAAGTCGACTTGCGACCAAGTTTTAAGACATGCTGGAAAAAGACCTGCATTTGCGTGCGTACAGTTGATCATGCATTTGGGCCGCTCTCTCTCGACACCGCCCCTCCGGCAAAACAAAGCCCCCCTAGTTGTGACAAAGTTAGAAGACATGCAATTGCATGCTTGTTGTGGGACATGCAACTGGGCCCCTTCTCTCGACGCCGCCACCCCCGACAAAACAAAGGACCCTCAGTTGCTCTTCTCTCCTTTAATATGCTCCCTTTTTTGAGAAAAATGAGCTCCGCTGTTAGAATTAGATACAAAAAAATTGATTTTTTTCTTAATCCTCGGGAAAACAAACAAAATTAAATGCAAGAAGAAAAAAGGAAAAAATATATAATTTTAAAAAACAAGAAAAAGGAAAAAAACTAATGAAACTACAAACTCCTCTAAACAAAATGAACACCACACATATGCATTGCAGACTAAGGCATAGCCTAGTGGTGGGAAGGGGTTGATGCCTTCCCACCCACCCAGGTTCAAGGCATGGTATTTGCAATGGGTTTGTTGCACCAATTATACTGTAGGGGCCTCCCTTACAGTCTTTCTGTCAAAAACACAAACATAAACACAAACAATGCGATCGTCATCAGAAGATACATGATTTTTCTGAATTTCCCACCATCAACATAAATGCCCACAACACCCCGCTCCTCAAAAGTAACAACAACAACAACTTTCTTGGGGATTTTCTGTGCGCCACAAAAAAGTTTAACAAAAAAACAAATTAAAAAGCAGTTTCAGATTAAAACTAGCAACAAAAAGTAAAAACATTTCCATATTTAAGAGATTTCAAGAAAGGTTTTGAGTTATAATTAAACTAAGAAAAACAAAAGTAAAAGCAAAATTTCAGAAATAACAGTATAACTAATGCAAAAGATCCCAGTTTCAGGATTAACATAGAACAAAAGTGTTTGCACCTCTTACTTAAAAACTATAGATGCAAAAAAGAAAAAAAAAGAGACAAAACAGTGAGAAAATGGATACATACCATGCTCCCTAAAGAACATCAGTCCTCGTGAGGCAGCTCACAAATGGCAACCCTATGAACCCATTGTTGAGCGGAAGGATCCCTTCTAGATCTGAGTCCTCTTCCTGAGTGAGCTCAAGCCCCCTAGTGCGAATCATGTCATCATCATCGCTGCTGTTGGCTTCTCCATCTTCATATTCTTCATATGAAACTGTTGGGGAACGTTGCAGAAAACAAAAAAATTCCTACGGTTTCACCAAGATCCATCTATGAGTTCACCTAGCAACGAGTGATCGGATTGCATCTACATACCTTTGTAGATCACGCGTGGAAGCGTTCAAAGAACGGGGATGAGGAAGTCGTACTCGACGTGATCCAAATCACCGGAGATCCTAGTGCCGAACGGACGGCACCTCCGTGTTCAACACACGTACGGTCAGCGTGACATCTCCTCCTTCTTGATCCAGCAAGGGGGGAGGAGAGGTTGATGAAGATCCAGCAGCACGACGGCGTGGTGGTGGATGCAGGGGTCACCGCAGTAGGGCTTCGCCGTTCTACTACGCGAGGAGGAGAGGTGTAGCAAGGGAGAGGGAGGCGCCAAGACTCAAGGGTGCGGCTGCCCCTCCCTCCCCCCCTTTATATAGGCTCCCCTAGGGGGGGCGCTGGCCCTAGGAGATGGGATCTCCTAGGGGGGCGGCGGCCAAGGGGTGCAGTGCCCCCCAAGCCAGGTGGGGCGCCCCCCACCCTAGGGTTCCCAACCCTAGGCGCATGGGGTGGGCCAAGGGGGGCGCACCAGCCCACTATGGGCTGGTTCCCCTCCCCACTTTGGCCCATGGGGACCTCCGGGATGGGTGGCCCCACCCGATGGACCCCCGGGACCCTTCCGGTGGTCCCGGTACAATACCGGTGACCCCGAAACTCTCCCGATGGCCGAAACTGCACTTCCTATATATAATTCTTCACCTCCGGACCATTCCGGAACTCCTCGTGACGTCCAGGATCTCATCCGGGACTCCGTACAACTTTCGGGTTACTGCATATTCATATCTCTACAACCCTAGTGTCACCGAACCTTAAGTGTGTAGACCCTACGGGTTCGGGAGACATGTAGACATGACCGAGATGGCTCTCCGGTCTATAACCAACAGCGGGATCTGGATACCCATGTTGGCTCCCACATGCTCCTCGATGATCTCATCGGATAAACCACGATGTCGAGGATTCAAGCAACCCCGTATACAATTCCCTTTGTCAATCGGTACGTTACTTGCCCGAGATTCGATCGTCGGTATCTCAATACCTCGTTCAATCTCGTTACCGGCAAGTCACTTTACTCGTACCGTAATGCATGATCCCGTGACCAGACACTTGGTCACTTTGAGCTCATTATGATGATGCATTACCGAGTGGGCCCAGAGATACCTCTCCGTTATATGGAGTGACAAATCCCAGTCTTGATCCGTGTCAACCCAACAGACACTTTCGGAGATACCCGTAGTATACCTTTATAGTCACCCAGTTACGTTGTGACGTTTGGTACACCCAAAGCACTCCTACGGCATCCGGGAGTTACATGATCTCATGGTCTAAGGAAAAGATACTTGACATTGGAAAAACTCTAGCAAACGAACTATACGATCTTGTGCTATGTTTAGGATTGGGTCTTGTCCATCACATCATTCTCCTAATGATGTGATCTCGTTATCAATGACATCCAATGTCCATAGTCAGGAAACCATGACTATCTATTGATCAACGAGCTAGTCAACTAGAGGCTTACTAGGGACATGCTGGTGTCTATGTATTCATACATGTATTACGATTTCCGGATAACACAATTATAGCATGAATAAAAGACAATTATCATGAACAAGAAAATATAATAATAATCCTTTTATTATTGCCTCTAGGGCATATTTCCAACAGTCTCCCACTTGCACTAGAGTCAATAATCTAGTTACATTGTGATGAATCGAACACCCATGGAATTTGGTGTTGATCATGTTTTGCTCTAGGGAGAGGTTTAGTCAACGGATCTGCTACATTCAGGTCCGTATGTACTTTACAAATATCTATGTCTCCATCTTGAACATTTTCACGAATGGAGTTGAAGTGACGCTTGATGTGCCTTGTCTTCTTGTGAAACCTGGGCTCCTTGGCAAGTGCAATAGCTCCAGTGTTGTCACAGAAGAGTTTGATCGGCCCCGACGCATTGGGTATGACTCCTAGGTCGGTGATGAACTCCTTCACCCAAATTGCTTCATGCGCTGCCTCCGAGGCTGCCATGTACTCCACTTCACATGTAGATCCCGCCACGACGCTCTGCTTGCAACTGCACCAGCTTACTGCCCCACCATTCAAAATATACACGTATCCGGTTTGTGACTTAGAGTCATCCAGATCTGTGTCGAAGCTAGCGTCGACGTAACCCTTTACGACGAGCTCTTCGTCACCTCCATAAACGAGAAACATTTCCTTAGTCCTTTTCAGGTACTTCAGGATATTCTTGACCGCTGTCCAGTGTTCCTTGCCGGGATTACTTTGGTACCTACCTACCAAACTTACGGCAAGGTTTACATCAGGTCTGGTACACAGCATGGCATACATAATAGAACCTATGGCTGAGGCATAGGGGATGACACTCATCTCTTCTATATCTTCTGCCGTGGTCGGACATTGAGCTGAGCTCAATTTCACACCTTGCAACACAGGCAAGAACCCCTTCTTAGACTGATCCATATTGAACTTCTTCAATATCTTATCAAGGTATGTGCTTTGTGAAAGACCTATGAGGCGTCTTGATCTATCTCTATAGATCTTGATGCCTAATATATAAGCAGCTTCTCCAAGGTCCTTCATTGAAAAACTCTTATTCAAGTAGGCCTTAATGCTGTCCAAAAGCTCTATATCATTTCCCATCAAAAGTATGTCATCTACATATAATATGAGAAATGCTACAGAGCTCCCACTCACTTTCTTGTAAATGCAGGCTTCTCCATAAGTCTGCATAAACCCAAACGCTTTGATCATCTCATCAAAGCGAATATTCCAACTCCGAGATGCTTGCATCAGCCCATAAATCGAGCGTTGGAGCTTGCACACCTTGTCAGCATTCTTAGGATCGACAAAACCTTCCGGCTGCATCATATACAATTCTTCCTTAAGGAAACCATTAAGGAATGCCGTTTTGACGTCCATTTGCCATATCTCATAATCATAGAATGCGGTAATTTCTAACATGATTCGGACAGACTTCAGCTTCACTACCGGTGAGAAAGTCTCATCGTAGTCAACCCCTTGAACTTGTCGATAACCCTTAGCGACAAGTCGAGCTTTATAGATGGTCACATTACCATCCGTGTTTGTCTTCTTCTTAAAGATCCATTTATTTTCTATGGCTCGCCGCTCAACGGGCAAGTCAGTCAAAGTCCATACTTCGTTTTCATACATGGATCTTATCTCGGATTTCATGGCTTCCAGCCATTTGTCGGAATCCGGGCCCGCCATCGCTTCTTCATAGTTTGAAGGTTCACTGTTGTCTAACAACATGATTTCCAAGACAGGGTTGCCGTACCACTCTGGTGCGGAATGTGTCCTTGTGGACCTACGAAGTTCAGTAGCAACTTGATCTGAAGTTTCATGATCATCATCATTAACTTCCTCTCTAGTCGGTGCAGGCACCTCAGGAACATTTTCTTGAGTTGCGCCATTTTCCGGTTCAAGAGGTAATACTTCATCAAGTTCTACTTTCCTCCCACTTACTTCTTTCGAGAGAAACTCCTTCTCTAGAAAGGATCCATTCTTGGCAACAAAGATCTTGCCTTCGGATCTGAGGTAGAAGGTATACCCAATAGTTTCTTTAGGGTATCCTATGAAGGCGCATTTTTCCGACTTGGGTTCGAGCTTTTCAGGTTGAAGTTTCTTGACATAAGCATCGCATCCCCAAACTTTTAGAAACGACAGCTTAGGTTTCTTCCCAAACCATAACTCAAACGGTGTCGTCTCAACGGATTTTGACGGAGCCCTATTTAAAGTGAATGCGGCAGTCTCTAAAGCATAGCCCCAAAAAGATAGTGGTAAATCGGTAAGAGACATCATAGATCGCACCATATCTAATAGAGTGCGATTACGATGTTCGGACACACTGTTACACTGAGGTGTTCCAGGCGGCGTGAGTTGTGAAACTATTCCACATTTTCTTAAGTGTGTGCCAAATTCGTGACTCAAGTATTCTCCTCCACGATCTGATCGCAGGAACTTGATTTTCCTGTCACGTTGATTCTCAACCTCACTCTGAAATTCCTTGAACCTTTCAAAGGTCTTAGATTTGTGTTTCATTAAGTAGACATACCCATATTTACTCAAGTCATCAGTGAGGGTGAGAACATAACGATAGCCACCGCGAGCCTCAACACTCATTGGACCGCACACATCAGTATGTATGATTTCCAATAAGTTGGTTGCTCGCTCCATTGTTCCTGAGAACAGAGTCTTGGTCATTTTACCCATGAGGCATGGTTCGCACGTGTCAAATGATTCGTAATCAAGAGACTCTAAAAGTCCATCTGCATGGAGCTTCTTCATGCGTTTGACACCTATGTGACCAAGGCGGCAGTGCTACAAGTATATGGGACTATCATTATCAACCTTACATCTTTTGGTATTCACACTATGAATATGTGTAGCATTACGCTCAAGATTCATTAAGAATAAACCATTCACCATCGGAGCATGACCATAAAACATATCTCTCATATAAATAGAACAACCATTATTCTCGGATTTAAATGAGTAGCCATCTCGTATTAAACGAGATCCTGATACAATGTTCATGCTCAAACTTGGCACTAAATAACAATTATTGAGGTTCAAAACTAATCCCGTAGGTAAATGTAGAGGTAGCGTGCCGACGGCGATCACATCGACCTTGGAACCATTCCCGACGCGCATCGTCACCTCGTCCTTCGCCAGTCTCCGCTTATTTCGCAGCTCCTGCTTTGAGTTACAAATGTGAGCAACTGCACCGGTATCAAATACCCAGGAGCTACTACGAGTACTGGTAAGGTACACATCAATTACATGTATATCACATATACCTTCCGTTTTGCCGGCCTTCTTGTCCGCTAAGTATTTGGGGCAGTTCCGCTTCAAGTGACCACTTTCCTTGCAATAAAAGCACTCAGTCTCGGGCTTGGGTCCATTCTTTGGCTTCTTCCCGGCAGCTTGCTTACCGGGCGCGGCAACTTCCTTGCCGTCCTTCTTGAAGTTCTTCTTACCCTTGCCCTTTTTGAACTTAGTGGTTTTATTCACCATCAACACTTGATGTTCCTTTTGACTTCTACCTCTGCTGACTTCAGCATTGCAAATACTTCGGGAATGGTCTTTTCCATCCCCTGCATATTGAAGTTCATCACAAAGCTCTTGTAGCTCGGTGGAAGCGACTGAAGGATTCTGTCAATGACCGCGTCATCCGAGAGATTAACTCCCAGCTGAGTCAAGCGGTTATGTAACCCAGACATAGTGAGTATGTGCTCACTGACAGAACTGTTTTCCTCCATCTTACAGCTGAAGAACTTGTCGGAGACTTCATATCTCTCGACCCGGGCATGAGCTTGAAAAACCATTTTCAGCTCTTCGAACATCTCATATGCTCCGTGTCTCTCAAAACGCTTTTGGAGCCTCGGCTGTAAGCTGTAAAGAATGCCGCACTGAACGAGGGAGTAATCATCGGTACATGTCTGCCAAGCATTCATAACGTCTTGTTCTGCAGGGAGAACAGGTGCTTCACCTAGCGGTGCTTGTAGGACATAATCTTTCTTGGCAGCTATGAGGATGATCCTCAGGTTCCGGACCCAGTCCGTATAGTTGCTGCCATCATCTTTCAGCTTGGTTTTCTCTAGGAACGCGTTGAAGTTGAGGACAACGTTGGCCATTTGATCTACAATACATGTTGTAAAGAATTTAGACTAAGTTCATGATAATTAAGTTCATCTAAATCAAATTATTCAATGAACTCCCACTTAGATAGACATCCCTCCAGTCATCTAAGTATAACATGATCCGAGTTAACTAGGCCGTGTCCGATCATCACGTGAGACGGACTAGTCAACATCGGTGAACATCTTCATGTTGATCGTATCTTCTATACGACTCATGCTCGACCTTTCGGTCTTCTGTGTTCCGAGGCCATGTCTGTACATGCTAGGCTCGTCAAGTCAACCTAAGTGTTTGCATGTGTAAATCTGTCTTACACCCGTTGTATGTGAACGTTGGAATCTATCACACCCGATCATCACGTGGTGCTTCGAAACAACGAACTGTCGCAACGGTGCACAGTTAGGGGGAACACTTTCTTGAAATTATTATGAGGGATCATCTTATTTACTACCGTCGTTCTAAGTAAACAAGATGCAAAAACATGATAAACATCACATGCAATCAAATAATAATAGTGACATGATATGGCCAATATCACATAGCTCCTTTGATCTCCATCTTGGGGCTCCATGATCATCTTGTCACCGGCATGACACCATGATCTCCATCATCATGATCTCCATCATCGTGTCTCCATGAAGTTGCTCGCCAACTATTACTTCTACTACTATGGCTAACACGTTTAGCAATAAAGTAAAGTAATTTACATGGCGTTTCTCAATGACACGCAGGTCATACAAAAAATAAAGACAACTCCTATGGCTCCTGCCGGTTGTCATACTCATCGACATGCAAGTCGTGATTCCTATTACAATAGCATGAACATCTCATACATCACATATATATCATTCATCATTCATCACAACTTTGGCCATATCACATCACAAAACACTTGCTGCAAAAACAAGTTAGACGTCCTCTAATTGTTGTTGCAAGTTTTACGTGGCTGCAATAGGGTTCTAGCAAGAACGTTTTCTTACCTACGTGAAAGCCACAACGTGATTTGTCAACTTCTATTTACCCTTCATAAGGACCCTTTTCATCGAATCCGCTCCAACTAAAGTGGGAGAGACAGACACCCGCCAGCCACCTTATGCAACTAGTGCATGTCAGTCGGTGGAACCGGTCTCACGTAAGCGTACGTGTAAGGTTGGTCCGGGCCGCTTCATCCCACAATACCATTGAAGCAAAATAAGACTAGTAGCGGCAAGAAAGTTGACAACATCTACGCCCACAACAAATTGTGTTCTACTCGTGCAAAAAGAACTACGCATAGACCTAGCTCATGATGCCACTGTTGGGGAATGTTGCAGAAAACAAAAAATTTCCTATGGTTTCACCAAGATCCATCTATGAGTTCATCTAGCAACGAGTGATCGGATTGCATCTACATACCTTTGTAGATCACGCGCGGAAGCGTTCAAAGAACGGGGATGAGGAAGTCGTACTCGACGTGATCCAAATCACCGGAGATTCTGGCGCCGAACGGACGGCACCTCCGTGTTCAACACACGTACGGTCAGCGTGACATCTCCTCCTTCTTGATCCAGCAAGGGCGGAGGAGAGGTTGATGAAGATCCAGCAGCACGACGGCGTGGTGGTGGATGCAGGGGTCACCGCAGCAGGGCTTCGCCGTTCTACTACGAGAGGGAGAGGTGTAGCAGGGAGAGGGAGGCGCCAAGACTCAAGGGTGCGGCTGCCCCTCCCTCCCCCCCTTTATATAGGCTCCCCTAGGGGGGCGCCAGCCCTAGGAGATGGGATCTCCTAGGGGGGGGCGGCGGCCAAGGGGTGGAGTGCCCCCCAAGCCAGGTGGGGCGCTCCCCACCCTAGGGTTCCCAACCCTGGGCGCATGGGGTGGGCCAAGGGGGGCGCACCAGCCCACTATGGGCTGGTTCCCCTCCCCACTTTGGCCCATGGGGCCCTCTGGGATGGGCGGCCCCATCCGGTAGACCCCCAGGACCCTTCCGGTGGTCCCGGTACAATACCGGTGACCCCGAAACTCTCCCGATGGCCGAAACTGCACTTCCTATATATAATTCTTCACCTCCGGACCATTCCGGAACTCCTCGTGACGTCCAGGATCTCATTCGGGACTCAGAACAACTTTCAGGTTACTGCATATTCATATCTCTACAACCCTAGCGTCACCGAACCTTAAGTGTGTAGACTCTACGGGTTCAGGAGACATGTAGACATGACCGAGATGGCTCTCTGGTCAATAACCAACAGCGGGATCTGGATACCCATGTTGGCTCCCACATGCTCCTCGATGATCTCATCGGATGAACCACGATGTCGAGGATTCAAGCAACCCCGTATACAATTCCCTTTGTCAATCGGTATGTTACTTGCCCGAGATTCGATCGTCGGTATCCCAATACCTCGTTCAATCTCGTTACCGGCAAGTCACTTTACTCGTACCGTAATGCATGATCCCGTGACCAGACACTTGGTCACTTTGAGCTCATTATGATGATGCATTACCGAGTGGGCCCAGAGAAACCTCTCCGTTATACGGAGTGACAAATCCCAGTCTTGATCCGTGTCAACCCAACAGACACTTTCGGAGATACCCGTAGTATACCTTTATAGTCACCCAGTTACGTTGTGACGTTTGGTACACCCAAAGCACTCCTACGGCATCCAAGAGTTACACAATCTCATGGTCTAAGGAAAAGATACTTGACATTGGAAAAACTCTAGCAAACGAACTATACGATCTTGTGCTATGTTTAGGATTGGGTCTTGTCCATCACATCATTCTCCTAATGATGTGATCTCGTTATCAATGACATCCAATGTCCATAGTCAGGAAACCATGACTATCTATTGTCAACGAGCTAGTCAACTAGAGGCTTACTGGGGACATGTTGGTGTCTATGTATTCACACATGTATTACGATTTCCGGATAACACAATTATAGCATGAATAAAAGACAATTATCATGAACAAGGAAATATAATAATAATCCTTTTATTATTGCCTCTAGTGCATATTTCCAACAGAAACTTCCATGTAGTCATCCTCATCCTCAGATCCTTCATCTTCATTTGCCATTCCCGAATTGAATCACGCAGACAAATGCCCTTGGGGAAGGCTGGTTCAAGTAGAAGAGAACCAGCTAACCCTTCCCCAACTTGTTGCCTAAATTAACTTCCTCCACCCACTCCCGTACATTGCACTCTCTCTGGGCCACTTGTGACACTTGACGGTGTATGTTCGTTTGTTTGCCCTAAACTTCAGCATATTTGAAACTATTCCTTTCGTTGCATGGCACAATCTTTTTTGTTGACACGAAAAAAAGTGAAAACCAAAAAAATGAAGTAAAATAATCATTGTAAAACAATTTAGAAAAAACATCCTCATGGTTATGAAAAAATTCATGGCCGGAAAATTGAAAAGTAAAAAATACCTATTATGATAGTATGTGTGTTCTTGACTGGATAAAAAAAGATTGTAACACACAAAAAAACAATCATGAATCTGCGTGAAGCATCAAGCACTGGTATAAAAAGTTCAAGCTGCTACGACCTAAAAATTCAGTCCAGAAACTAGTATATATTACCAGGCATGACTAAGGACTGGAACATGATTCACAGGAAATGGCAGGAACAAGCAACAAGCCTACATGGTTTTGAAACATGAACATCAAAACCCTGAAATCCTACAAAAATCTACACTCCACATTCTAAATTCTACATGGGTTCGGAAAAATGCATCAGAACAGCATGACGTGCTCGATTAAAAAAATTCAACGTAAACAACTAGTTAAACTAGGGGCTCCCCTCTGCTTCAAAAATTAATATACCCCGTGATGATGAGTACAAACTAAAAAAATGAGGATCATACAACGAAAAAAAAGAGAGAAGAGGCTGCTGATTTACCCCTGCGTTTTTAACTCTTTCCAGATATACATGCTAATGCCGCTTGACTTGCTCTCACGGTAGCAAGGGCTCATGCAAACTCTGCAAACCATCTCCTATGCACATAAAAAAGTCGTCAAAACATAAATTTGTGCTAGTGAGACGCATACATATTCGGCTAATGATTTTTAGTGCGATACTTGTATGCTTCTGAACAAAAAGGATTTCTAGATAATGATCATTTATCATAAAAAATTACATTACGATGAGGAGATAAAAAAAGATGAATCTATCAAGAGACCATAATATCTTGATTCATACACACAAAAAATGAACATCTTACTGATTCATATGGTTTAAGCAAAAAAAGAAAACTGAAAAGACATGCTGCTGCTGGGAACTTAGTTACAGTAATCATTATATTTTGATTCCACGAAAAAATTGAACATGCTACTAATTAAATAGGGTCTCAGCAAAAAAACTGGCAAAAACAAGTAAACATAATACATTCTACAGAGAAAAAAGATTTCAGTGTAATCTCTAGTGATACATTTCAGTAGTAATCTCTCTTGTTTACAAAAGAAAATATTTCAAAAAACATCCTACTGGTTAGATATGGGTTCTGAAAAAACAAATAAAAGATACCCACTCCTACTGGTACATTCCGTGATAATCACTCTTTCTTTAAAAAAGACATGCTACTAAATAAATATGGTAATCTAAATAAACAAACAAAGGACTGAACCACCCTTAGTGATAGCTTCAGCAAATACATATGAGGGGATTTGATTTAAGTAATATTCCTCAAACATGTTCACAGAAAAAAGTGTTTCTGCCGAAAATCATATTCTTCAAAAGCTACTAACCTGTGTCAGAACCAGAGCGAGGGTAGGAGAGAGAGGTTTTGTGCAACGCTTGATTTCATTGATACAAAGATTACACGTATATGTAGTTACACAGCTCAACTGAACCAAACGAGAACCAGCCGTAGGAATAGGGCAGCACTAACCACTAACCCCACTCCTCTATACATGCAGTACACACGATCGCTAACACCCCGCCGCAGTCGAGTCGTCGTCCGCTGGTAAGACACAGAGACTGGACCTGAAAGCTTGAAACGAGCTGGTTGGCAAACCTTTAGTCATGACGTCGGCTAGTTGTTGAGTAGTTGGTACATGAACAACACGAAGCTCGCCGAGAGCCACCTTTTCACGGACAAAGTGGATGTCCAACTCAATGTGTTAGTCCGCCGATGATGAACAGGGTTGGTAGACATATACACAGCTGAGATATTGTCACAGAACACAACAGTGGCCTTGGAGAGAGAGCAGCCCAGTTCGCCGAGAAGTTGCCGCAGCCAAACACAATCAGCCACCGCGTTGGCAACGGCGCGGTATTCCGCTTCCGCGCTGGAACGCGACACGGTGGCTTGCCGCTTCGACGACCAACTGACCAAGGCGCCGCCGAGGTAGACGCAATAGCCGGACGTAGAACGGCGCGTGTCCGGGCAGCCGGCCCAGTCCGCATCGGAGTACGCCACAATGTTAGTCGAGGGAGACGCGGGTAGAAGAAGACCCGAGGTAGCTGTCCCGCGAACATAGCGAAGAATCCGCTTGAGGATGGCGAGGTGGCAATCACGTGGATCATGCATGTGTAAACAGGCTTGCTGGACCGCGTAGGCCAAATCCGGCCGTGTCATCGTGAGATACTGAAGGCCACCAGCAAGGCTCCGGTACTCGGATGGGTCGGAAACTGGACTGCCGGAGGCCGCAGCAAGCTTGGGCTGGGTGTCCACTGGAGTTGAAGCTGGCCGACAGTGAGTCATGCCGGCGCGCTGAAGGAGTTCTTCGGCATAGTTGGACTGACTGAGGAAAAATCCACGCGGCGTGCGACGAACCTGAATGCCAAGGAAGAAATGAAGAGGCCCCATATCCTTCATAGCAAATTCGTGTTGTAGCTTGGAGACAATGTCGCGTAGAAGATCCGAAGAAGAGGCCGCCAGCACAATATCATCCACGTACAGCAGGAGATAGGCAATGTTGCTACCCCGCCGTAGGATGAAGAGGGAGGCGTCGGAGCGGGACGCGGCGAAGCCGATCGTGGTGGCGAAGCCGGCGAACCGCTGGAACCATGCTCTTGGGGCCTGCTTGAGCCCATATAAGGACTTCGAGAGGCGACAAACATGATCGCGGCGTGCCGAGTCGACGAAGCCAGCAGGCTGGTAGCAATGGACCTGTTCAGCGAGGATGTCGTAGAGGAAGGCATTTTTCACGTCGAGCTGGTGCACCGGCCAGCCCCGCGAACAGGCCAGAGTGAGAACTGTGCGGATCGTTGCCGGCTTGACGACCGGGGAGAAAGTTTCGCCGAAGTCGATCCCCGGCCGTTGAGCAAACCCGCGGACAACCCATCTCGCCTTGTAACGCTCCAGGGGCCCATCCAAGTTCATCTTGTGCCGAAACACCCATTTGCCGGTCACAACAGTGGTGTTGGGAGGGCGAGGGACGAACGTCCAAGTGGCGTTGGAGATTAGGGCGTCGAACTCGGACTGCATAGCGGCGCGCCAGTTGGGATCACGAAGGGCGTCGCGTACAGAGGAGGGCAGGGGGGAGATGGGTGTGGCGGCGAGGAGGGAGTCGGCGTAGCGAGGGTTAGGTTGGAAGAGGCTGTGACGAGCTCGCGTGATCATCGGATGACGGGGAGGGGCGACAGGCGAGGAAGACGAGCCGGCGACTGGGCCGGTGTGTGGGGAAGGAGGCCCAGGGGTCGGTTGATCCGAGCCGTGAGGTGTAGTGGGCTGGCCCGAAGCGGGCGAGTCGGGAGGCGGGGTAGGCGCACCCGCGAAGGGAGGGGGAGACGTGGTGTGCGGCGATACGGGAGAAGGGCATGCAGGCCATGCAGGGGGAGGGTCGTGATCGACGTGATCCGAGGCGGGGGGATCGGAGATTAGATCCAGTTGGTCGTCAGGGGATTTAGGTAGAGTTTTGAACGGAAAAACAGACTCTACAAACGTCACATGACGGGAAAAAAGGATGCGCCTGGTGGTTGGATCGTAACAACGATACCCCTTTCGCTCGTCGGGATAACCCAAGAAAACGCACGCCACAGAGCGAGCAGCCAGCTTATGTGGCGAGATAGCTATGATATTGGGGTAACATAAACACCCGAACACACGGAGATGACGGAAGTCTGGGACGTGGCCGTGAAGGAGTTCGTACGGGGTGGTGAGGAGCCGAGGTTTGCACGGGCGCCGGTTAAGGAGGTATGTAGAGGTGGAGAGGGCTTCGGCCCACCAGCGTGGTGGCATGGAGGCATGGAGAAGAAGGGTGCGGACTCCGTCATTAAGTGTACGAAGAATGCGCTCGGCCTTGCCATTTTGTTGGGACGTGTAGGGGCAAGAGAGACGAAAGCGGGTGCCATGTGACTCAAGAAGAGAGCGATTCGCAATATTGTCGAACTCACGTCCATTATCCATTTGGAAAGCTAGGATGGGACGGGAGAATTGTGTGCGGACGTAGGCATAGAAGAGAGTGAGAAGGCGGTGAACTTCAGATTTCCGACGAATGGGAAAAGTCCAGGCATAATGTGTGAAATCATTAAGGATCACTAAATAATATAAATAGCCGGATACACTTGGTACAGGACTTGTCCAGAGATCACAATGACAGAGCTCAAAGGGAAATGAAGTTTTAGTAGTGGAAGAAGAAAAAGGTAGCCTAGTGTGTTTGCCCGTCCGACAAGCAGCGCAGTGCGTCGAAGGGCTTTTATTGAAACTAAACTTGTAGTAGGAGGATGCCTTGGCGAGGGTGGCGACGCCGGGGTGACCAAGCCGCTGGTGCCACAAATCGGCGGCGACGGTGGCGGTGAGGCAGTGATGAGAGCGGACGAACGGGTAAAGGTCGCCGGACGAATCACATCGGAGAAGAACCGTCTTGGTGGCCAAATCCTTGATAGAAAAGCCATACGGGTCAAATTCAACAGAGACAGAATTATCACGAGTGAATGCACGTACGGAAACTAGATTCTTAATTAAGGAAGGAGAAATCAGAATGTCAAGAAGGGAAAGTGAACGAGAATTTGTGGGAAGGGAAGCGGAACCCACGGCGGTGATTGGTAAGGCAGAGCCATCACCAACAATGATCGTGGAGGGAGTGGAGGGATGGGGAGGCGAAGAGAGTATACCGGATCCTGAGCCCATGTGCGAGGACGCGCCGCTGTCGAGAATCCACTCGCCCCCGGGCGCGGACGGAGGCTGCACCGAGAGCTGGTTGAGGGCCGCGATCAACGCAGCCTGATCCCACTGGGGCGCGGACGGCGCGGGAGCGGAGTGCGACGCCTGGAGGGCGTGAGGCAGGGCCGGCGCGGGCGGCCGGGCGCCAAGGAGCCCCGGGGCGGACCAGGCCTGAAAGGTGCCGGCCACGGCCGGAGCGGTGGGCGCCGGTGCGCGGTAGCCGGCATGGGAGCCACCAGGTGCCCCACCATGGTGAGGAGCCCCGCCGGTGGACGAACCAGCGCCATTAGGCGCGTTCTTCTTGCGCTTCTTCCGGTTGCTGTTGCCGGAGGGGCCGGGAGCAGGAGACCCGGCGCCGAGGAGAGCCACGGGAAAGTGAGGGGCCGGTGCCGTCGGTGGTGGTGGCGGGCGCGAGGCATGGAAGGCCTGCGCCTGGGCGATGAGGGCGTTGCGGGCGGCGGAACGCGCCTGGCGAGCGAGACGCTGCTCTTCGAGTAGGAGGAAGGAGCGAAGCTTGACGAAGGAGGGAGGGCGCCCGCGAGTCATGTGCAGGATTGCGTGCTGGAGGCGCTCGTCGAGGCCGCGCAGAACGTTGTCGACGAGATCGCGTTCCTTCACACGGCGGCCGAGGTCGCCGAGCTGATCGGCCATCTGCTTCAGCTTGGACGTGTATTCGACCACAGAGAGATCGCCTTGCATGAAACTGTGAAACTCATCGCGAAGGTAGGTGGCGCGGGCGTGGCGGTTGCTGCGGAAGAGCGACCGGAGGGAGCGCCAGAGGGAACGCGCCGTGTCGTTGCGCTCCTCAACGATCTCCAGAGTCGAGGGCGTCACGGTGGCGTTGTACCAGGAGACGACGGCGAAGTCGTTGAGATGCCAGTCGGAGGAGACCTGCGCCCGCGAGCTGTCGACGTGGTCGAGCAGGCCGAACTTGGCGAGCGCGCCGAGGAATTGGCGGCGCCACAGCCCGTAATTCTCCTTCTCGTAGTCGAGAACGACCAGGACATGATCACGGATGCGAAGCGACTGGATGGTGTGGGTGGGGAGGGTTTGGGTTGCAACGGGCAGACCAAAGTCCTCGTCGGAGTCGGAACCGGCCGAGGAGGAGTGGGAGGAGGAGCTCATGGTCGCCGGGAGGTTGGGAGGGCAGCGGAAGCTATGGATCTTAGTCTGATACCATGTCAGAACCAGAGCGAGGGTAGGAGAGAGAGGTTTTGTGCAACGCTTGATTTCATTGATACAAAGATTACACGTATATGTAGTTACACAGCTCAACTGAACCAAACGAGAACCAGCCGTAGGAATAGGGCAGCACTAACCACTAACCCCACTCCTCTATACATGCAGTACACACGATCGCTAACAACCTGGACTAAAATAAACAAACAAGGGACTGAACCTCTCCCTAGGTGATGGATCAGTAATATATCTAGACGTCTGAAGTCTAAATTAGGGGATATGAGAGAACCACTTCTTGAGACTTGGACGTCTGAAGCAAGAAGGGTACAAACAAAAATGGACTGACTATACTTCAAAGCTACTAATCTGGACTCAAAATCCCCTCATATATATGCACTACATTACCACCCCCGGTTGAATAAAAAATGGACAATTCTATGCTTCAAATCTACTAATGTGGACTTGATCCAAACAAACAATGGAACCCAAAAAATCCACTCGGATCTAATGCATCTCTCCAACTAACAAACAACAAAGAAAAAGAAAAGATGGGATTGCACTCACTCCACACCCAGCGTGGCCCATCCTCTCGTTGGCTGTGGAGGAGCACTGCGATTTCTCTTCGATTCGCTTCAGAGATCTTCGGATTTTCAGAGACAAAGGATAGAGAGAGAAAGAGGATGAAATGGACTTACGACTGCCAATTCCCTCGTCTTAATTACCTCGGGATGCCTATCCCCCAACCTACAAAAAGAAAACACGAGACGCTCGTGCGAATCAAGGCCGGCCCAAACAAAACATTGGAAAAATCGCTCCAAAAAAAAACAAGCAACACGGGCCGGTTCGTGACATACACATGCAGAAACAAAGACAAAAACGGGCCAGCGCAAATCTACAAGCAACACGAGATCGAACGGCCGCACAGTCGACTGAGACTTCGCAAAGTTTTAGTCGACTAATTTTTAGCAGCTCCGTAAAAATTACATCCAAGTCCGTAGACCACCTAGCGACGACTACAATCACTAAAAGCGAGCCGAAGGCGCGCCGCCGTCATCGCTCTTCCCTCACTAGAGTCCGGCAAAACTTGTTATAGTAGACAATCGTGAAGTCGTCATGCTAAGACCCCATAGGACCAGCGCAGCAGAACAACAACCGCCACCGATGAAGAGTAACGTAGATCGGAAGAATCCAACCTGAAGACACACGAAGTAGATGAACTACACGACCAGATTCGAGCAAATCCATCAAGAACAGATCCGTCGAAGACGCATCTCCACACGCCCACCAATGATACTAGACACACCACCAGAACGGGGGCTAGGCGGGGAGAACATTATTCCATATTCAGAGAGCCGCCGCCATCTCGTCTTCTTGAGCAGAACAAAAACCCTAACAAAACTTAAAGAAACATATGAAAACAGAGCCCTTCCACCGGCAATCCATCACGCCGCCATGGCCCGAAGGTCACCAAAGACGAGATGAACCTGCAGCGGCGCCGGCGGGAGGTAGAGGAACCATAGTCTTTTCTTAGGGGCGGAGGCGGGGAATAGGATGTAGCTCACCACCAAAACTAACCATACATTTTTACATCACAGTGGTATTATGTACTTATAATACGGCGAGCATACCCAGAACACTATATCTAACGAAGTTTAAGTTCTCACAGTTTACCACTTGGTTGATAGCAACTTCTGGGCGTATGCATCGTGGACACGTGTATTATTTTGGGATGTAGCTGTGTAGAAACGTTTGTGTGGCCGTAAGTCTCTCATGTAAATTTTCTTAACGTGATTCGGTTTCTTGCGTGTGGGTTTAGCCATCCATGTTGTATGGGGCCATCGTTGACTTGCAAGGCACGTATTGGTTGATGTGTGTTTGCCTCTGCACGCGTGTTTGTTTCCGCCGAATCCACGTACGAGATGCCTAGCCTTTTTTGGCGGTGCCGCTTTGACCATGTTTTCTGGATTGTTCCTTCTGTCGATGGTTCTGGTTGATTCATCGCCATGCTAAAATCGTAAGGCCTAGGTGCTTCTCCTGTGGCTTTTCCAGAGAGTGAAAATCGGCTGAGAACCATCCACCCCCCATTTGTCTCACCGGTGGCCGGGTGAGTGTGCTGAAGAGCACGTCGGCGCAGAAGCTGGAGAGCAGCGCTGTCCTGCACGTCGGGTCGTTCGGCGTGCGTGGAGCGCGCCATGACCTAGCCGGCCGCGTAGGCATAGGGGACGGTCAACGACGGCCTGGTGCCAGCGCGCAGGGATCATGTGCCTTGATGATGGGAAGCCAATAATTCGGTTGTCGTGGTAGAGGATGCGAGCATCTGCGATGTAGCCGCGGTGGAAATGCAGCAGAGAAGAGAAGGAGCGATAGAAGTAGAGTAGCGATTATTGTGAGAGGACGAGGACGCCATTGTAGACACTCCCATCCTCACAGGCATAGCTATAGTCGCGCGGGCACGTGGCCTTGAAGAGCCACAGGGGCCGTGGGAGCGCACGTCGCCGGCGTGTCGTGGGCGCTGCTGCAGCAGTACGCCTCCACCCCAAACGTTTCACATGCGCTCCAGGTCCAAGCATGCCACCTTCACGTGGGCCACGACGACTCGGAGCTCCGGCGGGCATGACCCGTTCAGGTCGGTGGGGTAGCCCGTTTGCTCGCAGTTTGCGTTCGGCGGCGCGACCACCATCGGCATGTTGTAGTCGACCACGAGGCTCACGTTGTAGAAGTCGTCGGCCCCGCCAGAAGTGAGAATTAATCGGCCAGTGTGGCCGGTGGTGCGGCGCCGTGGCCAGAGCACTCGACGGCGCCAAAGCCACAATCGTCGGTGGCGCATCCCCAGATGCGGTCGGACCAGCCATTCGTGACGGCCATGGTGCGCGACTGGCCCGGGGAGCACGAAACCGGTGGTGGGCTGCTGCGCGGCGGCCGCGTTTGTGAGGATGCCCGGTCACACAGTGTAGTTGCAATTGTTCGTTTCATGGTTAGTGTCGCCTGTCGTGCTCCTGCTCGCCATTACCAATTGTCCACTGATTATCATAAGTTGTACTAATAGTAACCGGGTATTTAACAGCCCCAATATTGAGCAAGAAGTATTTACATTGCGAGCGTCAACTGCAGGATGCTGAGCACAGGACGGCTGCATCCTGCTCGCTCTCTTGGCTCTGTGATGAAACGCTAGGTGTATGTGTGTGTGCGTGCATGCTTGATGCATGGAGGGTGCGGGTGCAGGTTTGTGTGCATTCTCTACGGCGGCCAAATCAAGGTGATGTCTTCTCCCTTTACCTCTCTCATGCACGTCCCCCCTCAGCTCTCCGATAGTCCGTCGACGACGCTCTGGCAAGCCTGCTCCTCCGCCTGACCTGACTCGGAGGTGACCATGACGGACATGCCCGAGCCGCTTCCACTTATCTGTCCTTCCATGTTGCCGTACCCGGCTCACCGAGATCATCATGCACAGGGAGAAAATGTTTTTTTTGTGAGGTGCGGGGAGAAAATGTTTAGTTCCTGATTAGTTGAGAGTCGGAGATGATGTGCTGCACTGTAATGGTGCATGGATTGGCTGGTCTATGATTCGCTTCTGCAGTTGGCATGCACCGGCACGGTTTTTGGAGCGAAGCAGTCTTCTGCATGGGATTAGTTGTGATGTGACTACGTGCATGCACTCTTGCATGCGTATTTTTTAGGGACTGTCCTCCGGCCACTTTGCATGAACCACTACTATGTTTGATGCGTGGGTATTACCATTGACGTGTCATGTTCTGATACTCTCTCTTTTTCCTGTTATATGAGTGTTGTGTCGGTGTTTTCCTGTGTTTACCGCTGAGCCATCCCGAAATCTCTTGAGTATCTCCCTCTTTTTGGAGAACTCCATCGAGTTACGTGTACGGTTCATCATTGCCTTGCCGCTATATGCTTCCATAAGATGCCTATCCTCCCCCTCCACTCAGCATTCGGTCAGCTCCACTGCGAAGCTTGCTATCTCCCCATCCCCACTCTTTTTTGGCGCAAAATCTCCCCTTCCCCACCACGCCTTTGTCGTCGCTAGCTGGAGCTCTAGTCGTGGTTGGGCGCAGAAACCACTGCACCACACCACTTCGGTCATTTCCTATATGGCCCTTGTGGATGTGGAGGAGGCGCCAATAGAGCAATTCATTGTAGCATGTGCGGTGTCTCAGTTATTTTAACTCATACTTTTCTGGTCTCTATACATCACTAGCATCATTTGTCTTGAAATCATCTTACTACCGTCGTTATCTTTCGAGAAACAATAAAAATGGATATTTTTTGGATATACAATAATGCTAATTGTGCTCGCTACGTATTGTTTATGTCTAATGTTTGAGAGGATGTCTCATACCTGGAAAGATTCTCTCATATTCCATAGGGAGGTAAACCAACTTAGTAAAAACGAGGTGAAGAATTTTCTACATTCAATTCGAACAACCTAATTATTGTGGTTCTAGAGGGAAGAATGCAGCTATCACATTACAAGATATTCTGTAAAGGGACACTCGGATAAGATAGATGTATAAGTGGTTAGTTATGAGGGTACATTCCATTATTAGCTCCATTATTCATTTTTTTGCGAACTAGCACCATTGTTCATGCTGCCAATTATTTCCCTTTTCGTAACTATCTATGCTGCTGACCATATTTATTTCTTTTAACTCATTCATGTTGCTAACTTGGCACGCTGTCACTAGATGAGGTACTGAAATGCCAAATAACACGAAATGGTAGTAGAATCTTGCACTCTAATTGTAAATCTGCATTTAGATCAGACCAACAACTAGAAATGTACATGGTGTAAATTAGAGCTCTGATTGTCATGCTATGTATGTAATGAACTTGATTGATATTCGGCCTGCATTTCGAATGGAGAAAATCAGATCTAGAATTCTGTAGATATGTTTCCTATTTGTTTTTTTTTGTTTTTTGTCTGTTTGTAAAATTGTAGTGCAGCTCCGATTTAGATGTGGTGACGAAGCTTATAAAAATTTCCAAACATTAGTGAATGGTTGATGTTGCGTTGTGTTGATACCAATAATTTTATTATGTAGTATCAATTTACTAGCTCATGTATTGGAGGACCACTATGTCTTCTTTGCCGTTTGTGACTTCCTAATTTCATTGAGAAGTGATTTGATTTTTTATGTTTGCAAAGACTTCCCCTAAAAAACATTCTCACAAATTGATTATGGTCCAAATGGATTGATAGGTTTAGCCATGGTCACTGAGCAAGGGAGTAGAGCAATTTGATTATTATTTTTTCTCATTGAAAGAGTGTGATTGTGGGTAACCATTTCATGCGTATTTTCTGTTCATTTTTAGGTTTTCAGGTGTAAAAAAGTTGTTAAAAATCATTTCATCTTAGTATTACTAGATGTCGGATTTATAATTTTCATTTTTTTTGAATGAAAGGGGTTCCCCCCTCTCCACTTTTATAATTTCCATCTTGAAAGATGTAGCACTCATGGTGATAATAAATGTATCATTTCCAAATTGTTCTTGTCCATAGCTTGCTTTCTTGTACTACAGATTATAACTACAAACTTACACATATGGAGTTGTAACTTTTTATTACATGAGCCAACAAAAAAGTATACACATGTACCGTATCAACGGGACGCGGCGTGCCGTCGCGTGGGTATGGCTAGTAACTAGTTATAGATCGATTAAATGTGGAGAGGAGGACGCACACCATACATTCTCCTGGCCCACTAACTTAACATAGATATCCAGTTTGGTACCTACAGTTTCGTACCACCCGTTACTCTAGGAAATTGGCAACCGACGCTAACATACATAATGCATGTGTTATATCCTAGATGGTGAAATTTGTATCGTAGACGGTTGCACCGTGCAACCATCTAGGATAGCTGACTATCAAGTTTCTGAAAACTGTAAGATTGATTTTAAAATTTGGAAAGGCAACATTGCGGAGCGCTAGAATGGTTACGTCAACTCGATCGGGATATTCCGGGGAAAACCATAGATCTGGGTCTACCGGATCGGACGATGATGGTGCCTTTGGTGTCGTTCTCCCTCCTGGGGCATCGTTTTGGAGTAAGTGCTGACTGGAGGGGACAAGAGGAGGATCGGTGTTATATCTACCGCAAGACCAATGATGGATCTCGGTGGCATGGCGCTGCGGAGTTTCGACGACGGGTTTGTGTGGATAGATACGTGCAGGATGGTGGCGTTATCTGTCGTCCTGGTGGCGTCGACGGCAGGCCCGGCAAGGTCGATGCGTCAGTACCTGCTCTAGAGATGGATCGGTGGAATACGGCGGTGGCGGCCTCTGAGAGTGTGTCCGACTGGTGTGTGCACCAGCAACACGGCTTGGTTGGGGCCTCCAGCTCTAGATGTTAGGCTTTGGTGTGATGACTGTTTGTTATTCGGCTCGGATAATCGGCACCCCTTCATCAAGTGGATAGGAGTAGCGACAGATGTTGCCAAGATGGTGGCTCCAGACTATACCTGGCCATCCCTCGGGCCAGGCCGGGCTTTGGGTCGGGCCTAGCCAAGCCCGACGCAAAAAAACCCAGGCCCGGGCCCGACCCGGCCCGGGCATCAGGCCTAAGCCCGGCCCGCATGTGTAAAAGCCCGCCAGGCCCCTTTAGTAAATCATGAAAACGGCAGGGCCCGGCCCGGACCGGGCGTCAGGCCTAGAAAATCAGGCCCAAGCCCGGCCCGCACGTGTAAAAGCCTGCCAGGCCCCTTTAGTAAATCACAAAAATGGCGGGGCCCGGGCCCGACCCCGGGAGCAGTGTCTGGCTGGGCTGGGTCGGGTCGGACCGTTCGGGCCGAGCTGCCCATGGCCTGGACTACTCCAAACTACCTGATGTGTTGCTTTGTAAGATTTTTGTGAATAATTAATAAAATGATTGCATGCATCGTCCAGATGCAAAGGCCGGGGGTCATCCTTCTTTTCAAAAAAAAAGCACATAACCTCGACATACATTTCACCATGACTTCCTTCATTCCCACCACTAACATTGTGGGGGCGTTGACCCGGCGCCAGACCTGGCAGAGGTCTAAGATGTTGCCTAGCCTCGCAAACAACAGTATCAATAAGGCCATTTGGGTAGACATGCCCCCGCGTGATATTTCTCTGAGTGTCACTCAATGCCGTAAAAGAAGTCATTTTGCTAAAGAGGTGGTGGTGCCTTCCTGCCGCCAGCCGCCACAACACGGATGTGGCTACCAAGATGGCGCCGGTGGTGGGCGGCGAGGAGGACACCTAAGGTGAAAACTAGGTCTTCGGTCCTAGGAGGAGGGTGGGGGTTCTCGGTTGAGGGCATAAAACCTTGCCAGTTCAAATTACAAATCATCTCGGCTAACTTAATTACCATAGGAGGCTTTCAAGAAAACTGCCACAGGTGTGCTGTCTCAGATAATTTTATCAACAACTGTTTTGTTGAACTGTCTCAAATGACGGTCTATCATGTAAGTTCTGTAGTACCGAAAGGTAAGATAATGTGAGTACTAGTTAGGTTGCTGTCCTTGTCTTGATCTTATCATGTTCTGCAAACCACAATCTTTTCTAGCAAGATTTGGTGGCTAGACTGATGGCCAAGTGTGGATGGAGATAATCTAACAAAAGTATACACATAAGTTTTATCGCTAGGTAGTAGGTACAATTTTGGGGAAGAAGATCACTTGGGCTTGCTGGCAATACCCTCCAGCAATGCTCAATCGGATGAAATGCTGATGGAACCTAAACACAGAAGGTCGCATATAGCATAGTAGTACAAATTCAACTATTACTGAGTGGTGTTGTCATTCTACTGTATTTCTACTTTCTCATCTTGAATCAGGACTCGCTCCACAAACGGTAGCACTTTAGCTGGGAAAATATTTGTTGCCCTCCTATCTTCTTATCCAAAGCTTTCTACAAGGCCTAGCATCTCCACTATTCTCCACACGGGTGCCTCGAACTACATGAACGGTGACAAGGCTCTCTTCGCCGAGCTCGACGAGAACATCTCCAGCAACATCAAATTCGGTGACGACCCCACCATGGACATCCACCTCCATCGATTCATCGATGGCACGGGCTGAGTGTCACCCAATGCACTGCTGAGAAGCAAGAAGGCAGTAGAGGAGGCCATGAGCTGAGCAGATGATGGAGGAAGGGAAACAAGACGGTGCGTTGGTGATCTGACTCATTTAGCTTCCGGCAGGTCCATATGCGGTATGAGTTGCCTCTGCTATTGCCCCCCCTCCCCTGACTTCGGCCTCCACTTCTTCAACGAGATCGTCACTGACTGATTTGTTGTACCTTCTTCAGTTTCTCATGGACATGATCCAACTGCCAATCCATACCTGAGACCATCAAAGTTGTTCGTCAGTAAAATCATCCTACTTATAGTAGAAGCGTGTTGCAGGCTCCATGCTAACAGAGGTTAAAAAAACGATGATGGGGATTTTACAACAATTTTATACAGAGTTATGTCATGTCAGAGTACTGGAGTCCAGGCTAACAGAGTCCTGGAGTGATGTCAGATTCATAACATACACTTTTATACAGTTCGCTACTGTGGTATAGTTCTGTTTTTCATTTTTATAAGTAAACATCTTTCGGAACTTCACTTTCCTTCTTTACTACGATATACTTGGCCGGGAGCTGAAACAAATGGCCACCATATAAAAACAGGCAAATACATGAACATAAGGTACGACAGATGAAATCGGAAAAGGTGCCTGTGTTAATGAAGGTGAAGATAATCAAACAATAAACAGAATGTACCGGAAATGGTAGAGTCGAGCGACCAGCAAATTAATGTGCAGTCATCAGGATCAGGTAGTCCTGGTTGAGGTTGGTTCGAGCAGTCCGCTGTGTGGTTTTACTGAATAACAAACCTGGAGCAAAATAAGAATACTTTAGTAACAAACCTATTGCTAACTGCCTGTCCATTTTTCACAGCGAAACTGCATCACGAGACAGATGATACAGTAACTAGTATATTTATGTTTCTACTACATTTTTAAATCATATCTCATGCTGAACAGTCAACTACAAATAGAAAATACAAGCCAAATTAGTGCACAGCAGAGGAAGGGATGGCATGATAAATTGTTTGTGCGAGCAAGATCATTGGTGCATTACGGTGTTTCTAGTTAACAGCATTTTTTATCGAACCATGCAAGAGAGGAGAGCCTAGCTAACAGCGTTAATATGTGTTGATCAGAAAAGCAGAGGGGCTGATTAACAATACTGGACAAGATGGGATGCGTGATTAAGTACCAGAAAACATACTGGAATCTTTTCATCACTTAATCAGAAAGTAACCGAGAAGAAATAATATCGCCAAATACTACATCCCTGAGCCACTGAGAAACTAATCAGGATAAAAACAAATCACCCAAAACAGCACACTATGGTAAGGCTTTGCTCTAGCATAGCTCACGGCCAGCCACCAACTAGAAGAGAAACAAGAAAGAGTGAAAGGTGATAATGCCCCTGATAAACAAAAAAGACTTACCACTTTGCCCTTATGCTTTCCTGCGTCCATCCATCATGCAGGTAGCTCGTGGAAAGCCAAATGGGTATGTGGCACTTGCACAAATGTGCTGGCCACTGCGGGCGCACAAATGAATTGCATTTAGCAAGAAGGTGAGCATGTAAACTAATTATGTAGGCAAAATGCTCCAAAAGTGTACCTTAGAAGTAGACACAGGTGATTAATTCACATCCTGACGATCAATCCTCACCCTTAGCTTCTCTGTTGCTACAATTCTGCATTGCACGGCTAGCTCCTCACTACAGTAGAATAACTTGAGAGATCTGAGAGAAGTTGGGAGGCCCATGTCTGGCAGCCTTGTGATGCTCTTACAATGTATGATAGATAATGTCTCGAGGGAGGTCAGGCTATTAAGATTTGCAGGAAGTGACAAGAGATTCTGGCATCTCCGAAATTGAAGCTCTTGGAGGGAGGTTAGAAGCTGTAACGCTCCCTCTTGTTCCTCCGTTAGGCTCACCAAGCTCTCTCCTCTCCATTCACTAGTCTCAGAGCCGAACTGTAGGAGTCCTAGAGATGTGAGCTGTTTGCAGAAAGACCTGGAAAGGACAGACCCGTCACTGGCCTCAAGAGTTTCCAGTCCAGACAAGGTCGCAGAGGCCCCTTGCTGGTGCGACACGAGCTCCAAAAAGGAAGCTAGGCCAGGGGAGTTAAATACTCTCAGGTATTTCAGGTTTCTACAGAATTGGAGGCCCTCGATGGACTCCAGTGAGTCGCATTTTTCAATTTCCAACTCTTTTAGTGCCGTGCAGCATCCCAGCTGTAGAGATGTCAATTCTGGACTACGCCCTATCGCTAATTTGGTGATGGCAGGAAGGCAGGACAGAAGATGGGATTGGACACTGTCCGTGAGAGCCCTGATCTCAAGTTTATCAAGGGACGGAGGAAGCAGCTGAATTTGATTGCCACCCTGTTCTTGCTCCTGCAGTTTGAGATCCCATGCAGAAGACAGCTCCGGGCTCATCTCAATATCCAAGCTTCGGAGGGAGGTGAGGAACTGCAAACCCTCCAGTACAGCCAGCTGGACACACCCCGTGATCCCTAGCTCCACTAGGGAGGTACAGGAATGCAGCTGTACAGACTTCAAACATGGGCCATAAAAGAGACTTAGCTCTTTGAGGTGGAGAAGGCCTTGAGGAGTGAAGGACCGCAGGCTTTCTTGGAGAGGACTGATAGTAACTTTTTCAAGTGCTGGTGGGAGTAATCCAACTTCCATGGTACCATCATCTTTTGTTTCACCCACCAACGATGAGACCAGCTTGGGGCAACCAAAAAGGACTAGGTCCGTAAGAGAGGTGAATCCTGCGAAGTCTCTGTAACCCCCACAGAACTCCAGATCCAGGCTTAGCTGAATGCATAGCGCCTTGAGAGAACATAGGAGATTATATGGCAGTTTCAATTCATGTTCATCTTGGGCCGAGGTCGTCACTGCTGAAACCAAACTGCTGGTCCCTTCCATTTCTCTAGGTTGACTGATTGATAGAAACTTTATCTGCGGACAGCCAGTTAACAGCAACTCCTCAAGGGACTGCGAATGTGAAAGCAGTTGAGATAGCCACCTCCCAGTTACGCCACATGTGCTAATGTTGACACGTTTGAGAGATGGGGGGACAAGGCTGCTTGTAGATGTGCTGTTTTCCTGGACAACCTCTGGCATAATGTTTGACATAGTAAGATTAGGGCATTCATGTATAGATAAAGTCTCTAAAGCAATGAGCTGGCTAAAAGATTCACTTGAAAGAGAGATCAGATTTGGACAGCTTCTTATTTGAAACAATGTTACCCCTCAGATTATGAAATGCCAAGATACTCTCATCCAGCATACACAACTCATTAGATTCGATAGTGAAACGTCTCCAGTTTATCCTCATTGTTGGAAGTGTCGAAACCCCACTGATGGACAACTCAGAAATTAGAGCAGAAGGCGGAAGAGGATGTGACACTATCAAACATGGGCAATCATGGATGGTGAGTCTACGGAGATTAGACACCAATTCATTCTGATCTCCTTCAGGAGGTGAAGATTGGAGAGGTGGAGAAGTCGTTAGACTGCTGCAATATTCCAGGATTGGCATTTTAGTCAACGCCAACTTCTCCAGAGAAGGAATTGACACTCTGACAACATGCAGATCCATCAACTCCAACTCCTTGAGTGCCCCCATTTCTCTTAGTGGAAGGATTGGCCAGTTGCTGCAACATCATTTATCAAAGTAAGTGTCCAACAATTTGCAAATGAACATGAAAAATTAGAGAGAAGGGAATTACTTGATTATATGAGGACACTGCCCGATGGACAGTTTGCTGAGAGATGGAAACCAGGATTTCTGCTCAGCGTCGAAAGAAGAGTAACTCTGGAAAAGAGTGAGCTCATTCAGTTGAGGGCAGTTCTTGATCATCAAAACACTTAAATGGGAAGTCAAATCCATTCCATAAGAACCGGTACATTTTTTCAATTTTGGCATGCCAATCAGGATCAACTCTACCAAGGAAGGAACTGAGAGTTCCATTAAATCCAACATCCTGATCAATGTCAGCTTCCTAAGGGAATGCATTCCATGAGTAGATAGAATTTGCCATTCCCTACACTCCTCCAGATGAAGTATCTGCAGTGAGGTAACTGAAAAGGCACTGGAAAGCCAGGTTGGGGAGATAGCACCACCATATCCAGTTATTTCTAGAGTTTTGAGGTTCTGATGTGGTTGAAGACCATCAAGCACATCCTCTGCAGCCTCAGGTTGAAGGCTCATGCTGCTATTCTCCCATGACAAGAACATTGTTTCTAGATACTCTTTGTGTGTCAGCATGGCTGCCCACGCCTCTTCTTTAGTCTTCACATTTTCAAGTTGAGAAACTCCTAGTGATACAAGCTCATTCATGGACTGAAGTTGTCCTATCTCAAAACTGCCAACATTTTGAACCTTGAATTTTAATTCCTGAAGAGAGGTCATGTTGCTGACACAATCTATTGCGTGGTGCACTTTCTCATGAGCAATAAGATGACGCAGATTCACAAGATTATTCATGTCAGTAGGTACATCAAGATTGCCCGAAATGCCCACATCCAGTACTTGAAGGTGATAACATCTTGTCAAAGCTTGACGAAACGCAGGGTTGCTGACTCTGTATGCTGATATATAGCGAAGATGGAATAGATTTGACGAATTGTATATAGAGCTGATGTCAGCACCTGTCACACTTAGCAACCGTAAACATTTTGCCTCATTGCATAAAGTACGCAATGGCCCTGATAAATGTATGCTGCTTCGCCCAAACAACATCAATGTCCTCAATTTGTGCCAAGACACCTTCTGAAGTATTTTGTCAAACTTCTCACTAGAATTGCTGACATGTTCATCTTTATCATAATCAGCAATTATGATCGACAAATGCCGAACACTTGCTCGAATTGCCCCGGATTTCAATCCATCTATAGTAGCACACTCATTTGATGAAACCATCCCTGCCAATACATGCATTAGGTCATGCATAACATAGTGTGAGCCATCCTTTTGGAAGAAGCCCAAATCCACTAATTTTTCCAAATATTCATGCCCTGTTTCCTCCAGTCTTATGGTAGGATCTTTGCACTGCACAAAATTTTGTGATATCCAGGCATGGACCAATTCTTTCCCATCAAATCCGTAGTCCTCTGGATACAAAGAGCAGTATGAGAAACACCGCTGAAGGTAGACTGGTAGATAATCATAACTGAGCTTCAAGATGGGTAAAATATCATCATCATATCCTTGAAGAGATTTCCGTTTGTCCCGAACTGTCGTCCAATGCTGATAGCTAACTTCTGTGCTCAGAAGTGCACCAACACTTTGTGCAGCTAGTGGGAAGCCTTTTAGTGCTTTAGCAATTTGTTTCCCAATAGATTGCAAACTAGGATGGTGCTCGCGGTTGTCATTGCGAAATGCACATGCCTTGAAAAACAGCCAAAACTCCTTCTCATCCAGACCAGTCAATGTGATTTCATCCATAGTTCCTATCATTTTTGCCACTGATTTTGTTCTGGTTGTTGCTAGTACCATGCAACCTTTTACTTTATTACTTTTCAATGGAGCCAAGAGTTTAATCCATCCACCCCTGTCCTTCTCTTCCCACATATCATCCATTACAAGCAGAAATCTTTTGTTTCTAATATTTTCTTGAAGTATCTCCTGCAATTTATTCAAACTGCTTTTTTTTTCATATGGTCTATCTTCACATACATGATCTAGGATCTGAAGTGTTAGCCCCACTACATCTAAGTTAGTGGATACACAGACCCATATTAGCAAATCAAAATGATCTTTAATTCTTTTAGCATGGTATACATATCTAACAAGTGTCGTCTTCCCAATACCACCACTGCCAACCACTGGCAGAACATTCAGATCACTAAATCCCCCCTTTATCAACAGATCTATTATCTCGTCTCTCTCTGCATCTCGTCCGTACACCTTAGACTCAATCGGAACAGAAGTTGTCATGCGATGATCCCTGGCAATATTCTGACTCTTACTTGATGTTGCCATGGTGCGCAAGTTCTCAAGCTGAAGAACCCCCTTTACAGAATTGCTATTACTGCATAGAAGATTCACTATTACATTGATCCTCTTGGAAATGCTATCTTTAATCTCAAAAGGCAGCATGTTACAATGAGCAGGCCCCTCTTCTTCACGTTTCCTTTTTCTGCCATGTGAGATCCAGTCAGTTATTTGGCTTGTGGCACTGCATACTGATTTAACAACAGAAGATAGAGTGGATGAAGACACATAGCTTCCCTCAAGATTAGTACCAGTAGGAGCACTACAACCTTTCCCTGCATAAGAAAACTCTCAGTTATTTGGCGACAAGCAAACGAAAGCCACTTAAGCAAAAGCAAATATTATCATGCAAGTGCTAATAATTAATAAAAGTTCCAAAATTTAACAAAAGCTGAATTCAAAAAGATAACAATTAAGCAAGAGATAATCTGAGAGGTGATGCCTACGATATTCAGCTACTCTTGGTTACATATTACGCCTACATAGAAGAAACTGAAAGCAATAAAAATGGAACAGTAGAGAAATATGAAGCACCTTCTGTGATCTGTTGCTCAAGTCGGTAGTAGTCAAGCTCATCCATCACGTCCTCTGAATCATAAAGTAGCTCTCTGAGATCATCCAGTGACAGGGCCAGAGGCATATTGTCAATCCTTCTTCCCTCGGCAGCAGCAAGAACCATCTGCACGTCCCTCATCTGAAATTTGAGCTTCTCCACATCTTCAGCAAGCCCGATTTCACGAGTCCAGGCTTCCATACGTCCAGTAAAGAAGCTGTCAAGGATGCTTTGCACCAGCCATCCTATTGTTGCATCAACCACCGTGCCAAGCAACCCCGACATCTCTCCCGGCACACCTATGGCAGCACAGCAACGGCAGGAGCAAAGGTAGGCCTTGCACAGCGGAGAAACCAAACAGATGGTCTCAGAGGAAAGGAGAGTTTTAGTGAACCAAAAGGCAGGCAGCAATTCAGCAAATGAGAAGAGTCTAACAATGCACCAAAAAACAGCTAACTTTACCAGGTAACACTAGCATCCCTTCAACTGACGCACAGGCCCCTCATGGCAAGCTCAAGGTGGGGTCCGCACGGCCATGGAACTATGGAAGTCCTTGATCAAGTCTTGGCTCCACAGTCGCACTTTTATTGTATGACTGACTGATGGACATAACTTAGCTATCAGCCACGTGGAAAAGACGAGCTTATGGTGTTACATGACAATTACAAAGTATTTTTGTGGAAGCTGAGCCTAGAGAAGAGAATAAAGGATAAGCAATGGTCCTATAGCAGCCTGGAATCTGTGGACGCATATGTATACTGAACGAATGGTACAAGCAGTAGGGGACAAAACATCACGAAGGGTCACGCTATCGCTAGGCTTAAATTGAATCCTCATTGGATACTTTGATGTTGATGGCTCCTGATAAGTATGCGCAACCTTGCACCTAGCGACAAATTAATGAGAATGGTCTCCACAACCTTGCACCCATCGACAAATTAATGAGAGGCTTGATCTTGAGGGTTTCTATACAACCTTGTATCTATCGACAAAATTTCGGTATATAGAGCACGCGCAGCTATCTAAGCCGGAGCCACGGCAACAACTGCACGTTCGATTCCTTGAATGCGGACCGCCTAGAGATTCCCAAACGGCTATCCTGTGTAGGGCACGCCTCCAAAATTCTGAAGGCAGTAGGAAGTAGGAACCATAGCAAAACCATAGTATGTTCAGTTAACAGGTCAGATGACCAAACAGCACATCCACTTGGTCTCCGTACATGGGTAATCTGGCCTAGGAAGCAACATATATGGTACAAAATCACCACGGACTTTTCATACCCGCGTGCTGCAGACCAGCGAGGGTGAGCCGCCAGGGCCCAGGGCCAGGGGAGCCCCGCGGCAGGATGAGCCCACGACATCGATCCTCCACCACTCGACGGGACGCTGGGATGGAGATCGCCGACGTTGATGGCTGCGCTTGCTAGGGCCACCACCCGCGCGTGGACCCGGCGCAGATTCTCCGGTGGGGCATTTCCTCGAACACGTCGAGGGCACGAACGCGCTGGACAGCCGCGGCCGGGACGCGGGCAGGCGCGCACGCCACGGTAGACGGGCTCGCGCATGAGTGGCGCGACGTGGTCGGGTGGTGGATTCTGGTGCGGTTACCAGCGGCGCCGAAATGCGCGCTATAGGCGTCTGCTCGAGGTCGAGGAGGAAAGGGGAAGAGAGCGGCGCCGAGGCCGTGATGAACTGCTCTCTCGGCTCGGGTAGCGGCCGGTTACAAAATAGCGCGCCTGTACAGATTCCTATTTAGAAAATCTAGTCAAAAAATCTGATTTTTTTTTTACATGTGCACATGAACATATTTTCATGGGGAAAAACTCATGCTTCAGCCTACCCCAACATACATTTCACCATGACTTACTTCATTCCCACCACTAACATTGTGGGGTCGTTGACCCGGTGCCAGACCGGGCACAGGTCTTAGATGTTGCCTAGCCTCGCAAACAACACAACATCAATTGGACCATTTGGGTAGACGTGCTCTCGCGTGATGTTTCTCTGCCGTCAATGAGTCGTTCTGCTAAGGCTGCTTCCAATGGACCGGTACTTAGATGGGGTGCTAAGCATATTAAATAGCTTAGCAACCAAACTCCCCAATGCATAGGTGCTTAGCTTCTTGTAGCTAAGCTCTCTTCATTTAATAAGTCCAAGGATCTTTTGTAGTATATAAACTTTGTGGCATATTTGTGCTACGTATTAAGCAAATAATATCCCTTGAGGAAAACACATGAAAATATAGATGACTTGAGTCCATACATAAAGTGCCAATAAGATATTATGAAAATACATGAAATTACACCTACAATTAAAAGTGCTTAAAATAAATGATGATAATAATCTATTTTGGCCCAAACTTTTTCCAAATATGCTCTACCAAATCAGTTTTGAGTGCTCTATGAGTCCCGTGATCTCGGATTCTTGCATCCCTTTGTAGCACCTGGGCGAATACCGGTATGTCGCCGTGTGTGAATACTGATGGTAGAACAATGGATGTACCCGCCTCCTTGTTCAAATCAAGAATATTAGCCGCCGCTTCTTCTTCATCCTCGACTACCATATTGTGAAGAATGATGCAAGCTATCATGACCTTCTGGATATCACCCCGGTCATACAAACGTGCAGGACGACGCAAGATAGAGAATCGACCCTGCAAGACACCAAAAGCACGTTCCACATCCTTCCTTGCCCCTTCCTGATGTGCAGCAAACAACTTGTGCTTCTCTGTCTGTGGCATCGATATTGTCTTCACAAAAGCTGCACATTCTGGGTATATCCCATCTACAAGGTAATAACCATGTTGATATTCCTTGTCATTTACAAAAAAGTTCACTCGAGGAGCTTGACCTTTCAGCTGCTTGATAAACAATGGTGATTGATTCAGCACATTGATGTCATTGTTTGACCCAGCAATACCAAAGTAGGCATGTCATATCCGGAGATCTCGCGAAGCAACTGCCTCCAGAATAAGACTAGGCCACCCTTTATCACCACGAGTAAATTGGCCCTTCCATGCAATAGGACATTTTTCCCACCGCCAATGCATACAATCCAGGCTTCCTAACATGCCAGGAAACCCACGACCTTCGCCAATGCAGAGCAAGCGCTCTGTATCTTCAGTGTTGGGGCTTCGTAAATACTCTGCAGCATAGGTATCAATCACTCCTTGCACAAAGTTCTTCAAGCAATCAACCGCGGTAGTCTCGCCAATCTTGAGATATTCATCAAGACTATCTGCAGGTGTGCCATAAGCCAATTGGCGTATTGCCGCCGTGCACTTTTGCAGTGGAGAGAGCCCTTCACGGTTAAGCGCATCTGTCCTTGTGGTGAAGTATGGAGACCACTCACCTAGTGCATTGACGATGCGAAGAAAGAGAGGTCGTCTCATCCTGAATCTTCTCCGAAATTTTTTGGCGCCGTAGAGAGGATTGTCGCAGAAGTAATCTCGTACAAGCTGTTGATGTGCTTCTTCACGCGGTCTATTCACATATATCCTTGGACCACTCCTGCTAAGTGCTCTTGCTTGAAGAGCCTCAAGTGTTCCCTTCAACTCCACAGCAATCTCCTCGGCGAAGGAGTCTAGCAGGTCCTCCTCGGCTAGGAATTCATCAAGTGTGTATAACTCTGCTGGATATGTAGTGTTTCTGGCATCACTATCATGTTGTTGATCTGTATCATCAGGATCATCTGGTGGATGGTTATACATAGGCCTGAAACATGTAACAAACAAGACAACAAGTGTACACATTAGAATACGATCGAACCAAAAAAACAGCTGGGCGACACTGTTTAGATTCCTGAACCAGAGAACAATAACATGAAAGTTAAGTGATGAACTTCTAGTGATAAAAACAGAATTGTGTTTGATTTCTTAAAAAAGTTTGTGTCTAATTATTTGTATGACAAGATAGCATCAGTGCAAATTTTGCTTCATCTACTAAAAACAGAGTAATTTTGTACACCGTAATCTTATTCTGTCTGAACCAATTTCTCATAGAACTTCAAAACTGAACTGAACTCAGTTTGATCCTATATAAAATGATTGCTACAGACGTATCTAGATGTAGTATAATCAACTACGTTCCTTCCAACTACAAGTAACTCCAAACTAAACTGAACTGAACCATTGTGTATTATGAGCTGAACTAGTATGTTCTGAAATCAATTAGAACGTTCTGAACTGAACAAAAATTATGAATTGAAATCAACCAGGTCTTCTTGGCCAATTACCAGTCAAATTTTGGCCACAGCCCAAGTCTGATGCAGAGAAAAATCTCATCTAAGCAAGAATGGGAGGGACAAAGCATGAGGCACACTAGGATACAGAACAAAAAAGTATTCTGATTTGTGAAAGGACAAATACCATCGAGCAGATTGTGGCTACCCGGCGGAGCTACCAGCGACGGCGAACTGAACCGAGGGCGCTGGTGTTGTCCCAGATATCTTCTCCCGCGATTGGCCAGAGGAGCTACCGGTGGCGGCGAGCTGAGCCAAGGGGGTCCCTGATACTTTCTGCAGGCGCTGGTCCATGGAGGCAACGCCTGACAGGCGTGGCAACGTCGCGGGGCGAGGAAGAGGTGGCTATGCCGGGGCGGCGGCGCAGGGCGAGCGGGTGGAGGAGGCCAAAGGGGAAGACGGGGAAAAGAGAAGAGGCGAGGCTGTTCGGCGGCGTGCACGGCGCATAGGATCGAATTAACTGCGTTTCGCCTAAGTACGAGCGCCTGGAATCGTTTCTTCGTGAGGGTACCGATTCGCTCTCTCTCCTCATTAATTAATATGCCACGTCTGATTTTTGCCTATGTGGCAGGCTTAGCACCTGTCCAAGGTGGAGCATTGGGAGGGGCCTAAAGAGGTGATGGTGCTTTCCTACCACCAGCCACCACAACACTGATGTGGCTACCAAGATGGCACCAATGATGGACGACGATGAGGACATCTAAGGGAAAAGTAGGTTTTCAGTCCTAGGAAGAGGGTGGAGATTCTCAGATGAGGGCATAAAACCTTGTCTATTTAAATTACAAAAATCATCTGGGGTAACTTAATTATCATAGGAGGCTTTCAAGAAGAGACCCGCACGAGTGTACTGTCTCGCATCATGTCATGTTACTGGTAACGGTTTTGAACTTTTGTTGAGCTGTCTCGGATGCCAGTCTATCATGTGAGTCTTATAGTACCAAGGATGAATTATATACAATGATGGGTAAGATAATGTGAATACTAGTTAGGCTGATGTCCTTATTTTTCACAAAAAAAAAGTTGATGTCATTGGCTTGATCTTATCATGTTCTGCAAACAACAATCTTTTCTAAGATTCGGTGGTTAGACCAAGTGTGCATGGAGATAATCTACCAAAAAGCATACATAGAAATTGTATCTCTAAGGCCCAAGTTATGGGAGCAGATCACCTGCACTTGCTACTTGCAAGCCATACCCTCCGGTGCCCAATCAGATGCAACTAGATCGGGATCGCGCCCTGGCGCGCGAGGGTGTCGATCAAAGCATTTTGCCAAAGTACGTAATACTATGTCAATAGGAAACCAGGTATAGCATTTGCACGTAAACATGATCAAGCTCGGTGGGTTCATACAACCACGAAATCGTGCCTTGGCGCGCGTTGCCCGTCCAAGCATCGTGACCCAGTGTGTATAAATCTTGTACATCTAGAGAAAATTACATCACTCGTGTATAAATCTTGTACATTCAAAGAAAATTACAACACTCTTTTAGGACTAATCAAAAACAGTAGAGATATATGATAAAAACATGGTAAGATGAGGATACTAAGTCAATAGGGTAATTAATTTTGCAAGCACATCACAAAATTTGTTTCAAAAAGCTAGATTGGCAGTGCCAGATAAAACAACTGGTTTGCATCAAGTTCAGTACAAAGCAAAAAAGATTCAGGAACCATGCATCATCCACAACATAATATAATTAAAATAGGATTTTTTTACCTATAGTCCATTTCCTTATTTATAAGAGATACACAAAGCAAATAGTCCCATATCTTCAGTTGCGCTACAAAATAAAAGAAGATTCATGTACATATCAGAACTAAGATTATCCAAATTCCATCTCTCGGTCATGAAATATATTCTTCAGTTGCACACCAATAGTTGTCATTCCAGGATAATATCAAATCCAGTCTTCCACATACCCTTTGTCCAAGACCAAAAGAAATGCACAAATGTTGAGCATCATAAGGAATTGTTCTTGGGTCTGTACAAAGCATAATAACCAGTGGCGGAGCTATGTAGAAGCCTGGGGTGCTGTTCCCCCCCCCCCCCAAACTTTGGACCAAACTATGAACAATTTTTTTGTGGGAGGGCTTAGATGAGATTTTTCTAACATTTTATACCCTCAAACACCCTTGTTTTAGCCTTGGCCCCCCCAGCAGTTGTTACCTAGCTCCGCCACTGATACTAACCCCATTAAAATTACGTGCATGGAGGCGAGATGCAAGTACGATAATTAACCAACTCAACTGCGTTAATCCTCAAATTAAAATTCCAGAAAGAACTTGATCTTTAAATCCACTTCATCAATGCCACATCTTCTACATGGTTTCTCATCTACTGGTTGTGAGTAGAAAATAGAGCATTAAACCTAGACCCATCCTCTGATTATGTACGTGTCATGCCAGATTACTACACTTGGAACCTTTATATATATATGGGGATAGAATGGGGAGGGAGCAGAGATGGAGGTACCTAGAGGACATGAAGGAGGTAGTAGAGGCATTCCAGGAATTTTTTTTCCATGATATAGATCACGAACACCATCCTTTCACGCGACCACAGCAAGATGATCTGAAATAAGGTGGTAAGCAGATTAAGCAACAATCTTATTTTGGAGAATAGCTTATTTACCTGTTATCACACGCAGTTGAGGCAGTGCCATGGAGCGGTCAACTGCTTACGAGCCAACCTTTTATAAACTCCAATGTATTGAAGGGTTATTAACTAAAAGCACACACAAAATAATAATTTTATGATTCCTGGATATAACTCGCGTCTTCTGGATCAAAAACCATTAACAAACATTTTGGATCAATTTCTGCATAGTGTAACCACATGAAATCTCAATAACTGTGAAAATTGCGGAGTAGCGCATGTTTCAGAAAATGATAAGAGGTTCCCTAATCCCTACCGCAACGTGATGAAGCTTTGAAACTACATATACCAAGATTTTCACTGGACCATTCAAGACTTGGACAAAAGATACAAAAGTTGCATCTAACTCCTCCTTCTAGGGATTCCATAATAATAATAAAATACTTCAAAATATAATAATCCAAAAATCATATATAAGAACAATGCAAATCAATCTTGCAGCACCTCCTAAAACATTTTATAGAAAATCCAACCAAACATTCTCAAGCTATTAGAAACTACTTTAAATAGGTGGTAACAAATTGGTAGTGTAACAAAGAATTAACATCTGTACTTGGATCAGTTCGAAAGCAATTTTAGATGTAATGTCAACACCTATCTGGTAGCAGTCAAAAGCAGCACGGGAATTCCCAGTTGCTTCATGTTCCCTGGCACGCTCAAGATTTTCCTTTCGTGACCTGAACGATTGCATGATTAACATCCAGTAAATAATACTGTAAAATGACTACTTTGAGATTTAACATTAGGTAATGATACTACAACTGCACTACATAGGTAGAGAGCCCCAGATGACCACAATAGTAGCTCGTATACAAAGAATCTTGACAGCTGAAACACATTAGACTATTACCCTCAAAGAAGAGCATACCTTGCACGTTTGACCTCTTGTTCGCTCTTCATTGGAAAAAAAGCCTCCATCAAGTACAAGAATTGGCTTCACACCGTGGTGCCGCAACAAGTTAAACCTATGCATGCAGTACTCAATATGCCTAGTCAAATTCAAGGGGGCAAACACATGTGAGCCTATGGTGCTGCACTCAAGATGTGATAGTGAGTTGCAGTTGTGCATAACTCTATGTTCCTCTGCACTATGGTTCGGTGACAAATGAATTTCAACTGTATCAAAAAAAACTACGGTGTAAGAAGACAATTATGCAGAGTTAGTAGTTATAGACATGTGTAGACTTCCCCAACAAAATTTCTACGAGTTGAAATGGTGGATCTTGTTGTTGGGGAACGATGCAGAAAACAAAAATTTTCCTACGGTTTCACCAAGATCCATCTATGAGTTCATCTAGCAACGAGTGATCGGATGCATCTACATACCTTGTAGATCGCGAGCGGAAGCGTTCAAAGAACGGGGATGAGGGAGTCGTACTCGACGTGATCCAAATCACCGGAGATCCTAGCGCCGAACGGACGGCACCTCCGCGTTCAACACACGTATGGTCAGCGTGACGTCTCCTCCTTCTTGATCCAGCAAGGGGCAAGGAGGGGTTGAGGAAGATGGCTCCAGCAGTAACACGACGGCGTGGTGGTGGTGGAGAAGCAGTACTCCGACAGGGCTTCGCCGAGCTCTACGGAGGAGGAGGAGGAGGTGTTGGAGGGGAGAGGGAGGCGCCAGGGGCATGGGTGCGGCTGCCCTCCCTCCCCACCTCTATATATAGGGTCCCCAAGGGGGGGGGCGCCGGCCCTGGAGATCCAATCTCCCAAGGGGGCGGCGGCCAAGGGGGGTGGAGTGCCCCCCCAAGGCAAGTGGGGCGCCCCCCCCCCCACCCTAGGGTTCCCAACCCTAGGCGCAGGGGGAAGGCCCAAGGGGGGCGCACCAGCCCACTAGGGGCTGGTTCCCCTCCCACTTCAGCCCATGGGGCCCTCCAGGATAGGTGGCCCCACCTGGTGGACCCCCGGGACCCTTCCGGTGGTCCCGGTACAATACCGGTGACCCCGAAACTTGTCCCGATGGCCGAAATAGCATTTCCTATATATAATTCTTTACCTCTGGACCATTCCGGAACTCCTCGTGACGTCCGGGATCTCATCCGGGACTCCGAACAACTTTAGGGTTACTGCATATTCATATCCCTACAACCCTAGCATCACCGAACCTTAAGTGTGTAGACCCTACGGGTTCGGGAGACATGCAGACATGACCGAGATGGCTCTCCGGTCAATAACCAACAGCGGGATCTGGATACCCATGTTGGCTCCCACATGCTCCTCGATGATCTCATCGGATGAACCACGATGTCGAGGATTCAAGCAACCCCGTATACAATTCCCTTTGTCAATCGGTACGTTACTTGCCCGAGATTCGATCGTCGGTATCCCAATACCTCGTTCAATCTCGTTACCGGCAAGTCACTTTACTCGTACCGTAATGCATGATCCCGTGACCAGACACTTGGTCACTTTGAGCTCATTGGGATGATGCATTACCGAGTGGGCCCAGAGATACCTCTCCGTCATACGGAGTGACAAATCCCACTCTTGATCCGTGTCAACCCAACAGACACTTTCGCAGACACCCGTAGTATACCTTTATAGTCACCCAGTTACGTTGTGACGTTTGGTACACCCAAAGCACTCCTACGGTATCCGGGAGTTACACGATCTCATGGTCTAAGGAAAAGATACTTGACATTGGAAAAACTCTAGAAAACGAACTATACGATCTTGTGCTATGTTTAGGATTGGGTCTTGTCCATCACATCATTCTCCTAATGATGTGATCTCGTTATCAATGACATCCAATGTCCATAGTCAGGAAACCATGACTATCTGTTGATCAACGAGCTAGTCAACTAGAGGCTTACTAGGGACATGTTGGTGTCTATTTATTCACACATATATTACGATTTCTGGATAACACAATTATAGCATGAATAAAAACAATTATCATGAACAAGGAAATATAATAATAATGCTTTTATTATTGCCTCTAGGGCATATTTCCAACAGTCTCCCACTTGCACTAGAGTCAATAATCTAGTTACATTGTGATGAATCGAACACCCATGGAATTCTGGTGTTGATCATGTTTTGCTCTAGGGAGAGGTTTAGTCAACGGATCTGCTACATTCAGGTCTGTATGTACTTTACAAATATCTATGTCTCCATCTTGAATATTTTCACGAATGGAGTTGAAGCGACGCTTGATGTGCCTGGTCTTCTTGTGAAACCTGGCCTCCTTGGCAAGTGCAATAGCTCCAGTGTTGTCACAGAAGAGTTTGACTGGCCCCGACGCATTGGGTATGACTCCTAGGTCGGAGATGAACTCCTTCACCCAAATTGCTTCATGCGCTGCCTCCGAGGCTGCCATGTACTCCGCTTCACATGTAGATCCCGCCACGACGCTCTGCTTGCAACTGCACCAGCTTACTGCCCCACCATTCAAAATATACACGTATCCGGTTTGTGACTTAGAGTCATCCAGATCTGTGTCGAAGCTAGCGTCGACGTAACCCTTTACGACGAGCTCTTCGTCACCTCCATAAACGAGAAACATTTCCTTAGTCCTTTTCAGGTACTTCAGGATATTCTTGACCGCTGTCCAGTGTTCCTTGCCGGGATTACTTTGGTACCTACCTACCAAACTGACGACAAGGTTTACATCAGGTCTGGTACACAGCATGGCATACATAATAGAACCTATGGCTGAGGCATAGGGGATGACACTCATCTCTTCTATATCTTCTGCCGTGGTCGGACATTGAGCTGAGCTCAATTTCACACCTTGCAACACAGGCAAGAACCCCTTCTTAGACTGATCCATATTGAACTTCTTCAATATCTTATCAAGGTATGTGCTTTGTGAAAGACCTATGAGGCGTCTTGATCTATCTCTATAGATCTTGATGCCTAATATATATGCAGCTTCTCCAAGGTCCTTCATTGAAAAACTCTTATTCAAGTAGGCCTTAATGCTGTCCAAGAGTTCTATATCATTTCCCATCAAAAGTATGTCATCTACATATAATATGAGAAATGCTACAGAGCTCCCACTCACTTTCTTGTAAACGCAGGCTTCTCCATAAGTCTGCGTAAACCCAAACGCTTTGATCATCTCATCAAAGCGAATGTTCCAACTCTGAGATGCTTGCACCAGCCCATAAATCGAGCGTTGGAGCTTGCACACCTTGTCAGCATTCTTAGGATCGACAAAACCTTCCGGCTGCATCATATACAATTCTTCCTTAAGGAAACCATTAAGGAATGCCATTTTGACGTCCATTTGCCATATCTCATAATCATAGAATGCGGCAATTGCTAACATGATTCGGACGGACTTTAGCTTCGCTACCGGTGAGAAAGTCTCATCGTAGTCAACCCCTTGAACTTGTCGATAACCCTTAGCGACAAGCCGAGCTTTATAGATGGTCACATTACCATCCGCGCCTGTCTTCTTCTTAAAGATCCATTTATTTTCTATGGCTCGCCACTCAACGGGCAAGTCAGTCAAAGTCCATACTTCGTTTTCATACATGGATCCTATCTCGGATTTCATGGCTTCTAGCCATTTGTCGAAATCCGGGCCCGCCATTGCTTCTTCATAGTTCGAAGGTTCACCGTTGTCTAACAACATGATTTCCAAGACAGGGTTGTCGTACCACTCTAGTGCAGAACATGTCCTTGTGGACCTACGAAGTTCAGTAGCAACTTGATCTGAAGTTTCATGATCATCATCATTAATTTCCTCTCTAGTCGGTGCAGGCACCTCAGGAACATATTCTTGAGTTGCGCCATTTTCCGGTTCAAGAGGTAATACTTCATCAAGTTCTACTTTCCTCCCACTTACTTCTTTCGAGAGAAACTCTTTCTCTAGAAAGGATCCATTCTTGGCAACAAAGATCTTGCCTTCGGATCTGAGGTAGAAGGTATACCCAATAGTTTCTTTAGGGTATCTTATGAAGACGCATTTTTCCGACTTGGGTTCGAGCTTTTCAGGTTGAAGTTTCTTGACATAAGCATCGCATCCCCAAACTTTTAGAAACGAAAGCTTAGGTTTCTTCCCAAACCATAATTCATACGGTGTCGTCTCAAGGGATTTCGACGGAGCCCTATTTAAAGTGAATGCGGCAGTCTCTAAAGCATAGCCCCAAAATGATAGCGGTAAATCAGTAAGAGACATCATAGATCGCACCATATCTAATAGAGTGCGATTACGACGTTTGGACACACCATTACGCTGAGGTGTTCCAGGCGGCGTCAGTTGTGAAACTATTCCACATTTTCTTAAGTGTGTGCCAAATTCGTGACTCAAGTATTCTCCTTCACGATCTGATCGCAAGAACTTGATTTTCCTGTCACGTTGATTCTCAACCTCACTCTGAAATTCCTTGAACTTTTCAAAGGTCTCAGACTTGTGTTTCATTAAATAGACATACCCATATCTACTCAAGTCATCGGTGAGGGTGAGAACATAATGATAGCCACCGCGAGCCTCAACACTCATTGGACCGCACACATCAATATGTATGATTTCCAATAAGTTGGTTGCTCGCTCCATTGTTCCTGAGAACGGAGTCTTGGTCATTTTACCCATGAGGCATGGTTCGCACGTGTCAAATGATTCGTAATCAAGAGACTCTAAAAGTCCATCCGTATGGAGCTTCTTCATGCGTTTGACACCTATGTGACCAAGGCGGCAGTGCCACAAGTATGTGGGACTATCATTATCAATCTTTCATCTTTTGGTATTCACACTATGAATATGTGTAGCATTACGCTCGAGATTCATTAAGAATAAACCATTCACCATCGGAGCATGACCATAAAACATATCTCTCGTATAAATAGAACAACCATTATTCTCGGATTTAAATGAGTAGCCATCTCGTATTAAACGAGATCCTGATACAATGTTCATGCTCAAACTTGGCACTAAATAACAATTATTGAGGTTCAAAACTAATCCCATAGGTAAATGTAGAGGTAGCGTGCCGACGGCGATCACATCGACCTTGGAACCATTCCCGACGCGCATCGTCACCTCGTCCTTCGCCAGTCTCCGCTTATTCCGCAGCTCCTGCTTTGAGTTACAAATGTTAGCAACTGCACCGGTATCAAATACCCAAGAGCTACTACGAGTACTGGTAAGGTACACATCAATTACATGTATATCACATATACCTTTCGTGATGCCGGCCTTCTTGTCGGCTAAGTATTTGGGGCAGTTCCGCTTCCAGTGACCACTTCCCTTGCAATAAAAACACTCAGTCTCGGGCTTGGGTCCATGCTTTGGCTTCTTCCCGGCAGCTTGCTTGCCGGGCGCGGCAACTCCCCTGCCGTCTTTCTTCAAGTTTTTCTTACCCTTTCCTTTCTTGAACTTAGTGGTTTTATTCACCATCAACACTTGATGTTCCTTTTTGACTTCTACCTCTGCTGATTTCAGCATTGCAAATACTTCAGGAATGGTCTTTTCCATCCCCTGCATATTGAAGTTCATCACAAAGCTCTTGTAGCTCGGTGGAAGCGACAGAAGGATTCTGTCAATGACCGCGTCATCCGGGAGATTAACTCCCAGCTGAGTCAAGCGGTTATGCAACCCAGACATAGTGAGTATGTGCTCACTGACAGAACTGTTTTCCTCCATCTTACAGCTGAAGAACTTGTCGGAGACTTCATATCTCTCGACCCGGGCATGAGCTTGAAAAACCATTTTCAGCTCTTCAAACATCTCATATGCTCCGTGTCTCTCAAAACGCTTTTGGAACCCCGGCTCTAAGCTGTAAAGCATGCCGCACTGAACAAGGGAGTAATCATCGGAACGTGTCTGCCAAGCATTCATAACGTCTTGTTCTGCAGGGAGAACAGGTGCTTCACCTAGCGGTGCTTATAGGACATAATCTTTCTTGGCAGCTATGAGGATGATCCTCAGGTTCCGGACCCAGTCCGTATAGTTGCTACCATCGTCTTTCAGCTTGGTTTTCTCTAGGAACGCATTGAAGTTGAGGACAACATTGGCCATTTGATCTACAAGACATATTGTAAATATTTTAGACTAAGTTCATGATAATTAAGTTCATCTAATCAAATTATTCAATGAACTCCCACTTAGATAGACATCCCTCCAGTCATCTAAGTATAACATGATCCGAGTTAACTAGGCCGTGTCCGATCATCACGTGAGACGGACTAGTCAACATCGGTGAACATCTTCATGTTGATCGTATCTTCTATACGACTCATGCTCGACCTTTCGGTCTTCTATGTTCCGAGGCCATGTCTATACATGCTAGGCTCGTCAAGTCAACCTACGTGTTTGCATGTGTAAATCTGTCTTACACCCGTTGTATGTGAACGTTGGAATCTATCACACCCGATCATCACATGGTGCTTCGAAACAACGAACTGTCGCAACGGTGCACAGTTAGGGTGAACACTTTCTTGAAATTATTACGAGGGATCATCTTATTTACTACCGTCGTTCTAAGTAAACAAGATGCAAAAACATGATAAACATCACATGCAATCAAATAATAATAGTGACATGATATGGCCAATATCACATAGCTCCTTTGATCTCCATCTTGGGGCTCCATGATCATCTTGTCACCGGCATGACACCATGATCTCCAATCTGAAGGAAATATGCCCTAGAGGCAATAATAAAGTTATTATTTATTTCCTTATATCATGATAAATGTTTATTATTCATGCTAGAATTGTATTAACCGGAAACATAATACATGTGTGAATACATAGACAAACTAAGTGTCACTAGTATGCCTCTACTTGACTAGTTTGTTAATCAAACATGGTTATGTTTCCTAACCATGAACAAAGAGTTGTTATTTGATTAACGGGATCACATCATTAGGTGAATGATCTGATTGACATGACCCATTCCATTAGCTTAGCACCCGATCGTTTAGTATGTTGCTATTGCTTTCTTCATGACTTATACATGTTCCTATGACTATGAGATTATGCAACTCCCGTTTGCCGGAGGAACACTTTGTGTGCTACCAAACGTCACAACGTAAATGGGTGATTATAAAGGTGCTCTACAGGTGTCTCCAAAGGTAGATGTTGGGTTGGCGTATTTCGAGAATAGGATTTGTCACTTCGATTGTCGGAGAAGTATCTCTGGGCCCTCTCGGTAATGCACATAATATAAGCCTTGCAAGCATTACAACTAATGAGTTAGTTGCGAGATGATGTATTACGGAACGAGTAAAGAGACTTGCCGGTAATGAGATTGAACTAGGTATTGGATACCGACGATCGAATCTCGGGCAAGTAACATACCGATGACAAAGGGAACAACGTATGTTGTTATGCGGTCTGACCGATAAAGATTTTCGTAGAATATGTAGGAGCCAATATGGGCATCCAGGTCCCGCTATTGGTTATTGACCGGAGATGTGTCTCAGTCATGTCTACATTGTTCTCGAACCGTAGGGTCCGCACGCTTAACGTTACGATGACAGTTATTATGAGTTTATGCATTTTGATGTACCGAAGTTAGTTCGGAGTCCCGGATGTGATCACGGACATGACGAGGAGTCTCGAAATGATCGAGACGTAAAGATTGATATATTTGATGACTATATTCAGACACCGGAAGCGTTCCGGGGAAGTTTCGGATAAAACCGAAGCACCGGGGGGTTACCGGAACCCCCCGGGGGGTTAATGGGCCTCATGGGCCTAAAGTGGAGAAGAGGAAGGGGCTGCCAGGGCAGGCCGCGCGCCCCCTCTCCCCCTAGTCCGAATTGGACAAGGAGGGAGGGGCGGCGCCCCCCCTTTCCTCCTCTCCTTCCACCTTTCCTACTTGGACAAGGAAAGGGGGGGGAGTCCTACTCCCAGTAGGAGTAGGACTCCTCCTGCACGCCTCCATAGGGCCAGCCGCACCCCCCCCCTTGGATCCTTTATATACGGAGGCAAGGGGGCACCCTAGGACACACAAGTTGATCCTCGTGATCGTTCCTTAGCCGTGTGCGGTGCCCCCTTCCACCATATTCCACCCTGATCATATCGTTGTAGTGCTTAGGCGAAGCCCTGCGTCGGTAGAACATCATCATCGTCACCACGCCGTTGTGCTGACGAAACTCATCCCCGAAGCTTTGCTGGATCGGAGCCCGGGGAGCATCATCGAGCTGTACGTGTGCTAAGAACTCGGAGGTGCCGGAGTGACGGTACTTGGATCGGTCGGATCGGGAAGACGTACGACTACTTCCTCTACGTTGCGTCAACGCTTCCGCTGTTGATCTACAAGGGTACGTAGATCACACTCTCCCCTCTCGTTGCTATGCATCACCATGATCTTGCGTGTGCGTAGGAATTTTTTTGAAATTACTACGTTCCCCAACAGTGGCATCCGAGCCTAGGTTTTATGGTTTGATGTTATTTGCACGAGTAGAACACAAGTGAGTTGTGGGCGATATAAGTCATACTGCCTACCAGCATGTCATACTTTGGTTCGGCGGTATTGTTGGGTGAAGCGGCCTGGACCGACATTACGCGTACGCTTACGCGAGACCGGTTCTCCCGACGTGCTTTGCACAAAGGTGGCTTGCGGGTGACTATTTCTCCAACTTTAGTTGAACCGAGTGTGGCTATGCTCGGTCCTTGCGAAGGTTAAAACGGCATCAACTTGACAAACTATCGTTGTGGTTTTGATGCGTAGGTGAGATTGGTTCTTGCTTAAGCCCGTAGCATCCACGTAAAACTTGCAACAACAAAGTAGAGGACGTCTAACTTGTTTTTGCAGGGCATGTTGTGATGTGATATGGTCAAGACATGATGCTAAATTTTATTGTATGAGATGATCATGTTTTGTAACCAAGTTATCGGCAACTGGCAGGAGCCATATGGTTGTCTCTTTATTGTATGCAATGCAATCGCGATGTAATGCTTTACTTTATCACTAAGCGGTAGCGATAGTCATGGAAGCATAAGATTGGCGAGACAACAATGGTGCTACGATGGAGATCAAGGTGTCGTGCCGGTGACAATGGTGATCATGACGGTGCTTCGGAGATGGAGATCACAGGCACAAGATGATGATGGCCATATCATATCACTTATATTGATTGCATGTGATGTTTATCTTTTATGCATCTTATCTTGCTTTGATTGACGGTAGCATTATAAGATGATCTCTCACTAATTATCAAGAAGTGTTCTCCCTGAGTATGCACTGTTGCGAAAGTTCTTCGTGCTGAGACACCACGTGATGATCGGGTGTGATAGGCTCTACGTTCAAATACAACGGGTGCAAAACAGTTGCACACGCGGAATACTCAGGTTATACTTGACGAGCCAAGCATATACAGATATGGCCTCGGAACACGGAGACCGAAAGGTCGAGCGTGAATCATATAGTAGATATGATCAACATAGTGATGTTCACCAATGAAACTACTCCATCTCACGTGATGATCGGACATGGTTTAGTTGATTTGGATCACGTGATCACTTAGAGGATTAGAGGGATGTCTATCTAAGTGGGAGTTCTTAAGTAATTTGATTAATCGAACTTAAATTTATCATGAACTTAGTACCTGATAGTATCTTGCTTGTTTATGTTTGATTGTAGATAGATGGCTCATGCTGTTGTTCCGTTGAATTTTAATGCGTTCCTTGAGAAAGCAAAGTTGAAAGATGATGGTAGCAATTACATGGACTGGGTCCGTAACTTGAGGATTATCCTCATTGCTGCACAGAAGAATTACGTCCTGGAAGCACCGCTGGGTGCCAGGCCTACTGCTGGAGCAACACCAGATGTTATGAATGTTTGGCAGAGCAAAGCTGATGACTACTCGATAGTTCAGTGTGCCATGCTTTACGGCTTAGAATCGGGACTTCAACGACGTTTTGAACGTCATGGAGCATATGAGATGTTCCAGGAGTTGAAGTTAATATTTCAAGCAAATGCCTGAATTGAGAGATATGAAGTCTCCAATAAGTTCTATAGCTGCAAGATGGAGGAGAACAGTTCTGTCAGTGAGCATATACTCAAAATGTCTGGGTATAATAATCACTTGATTCAGATGGGAGTTAATCTTCCAGATGATTGTGTCATTGACAGAATTCTCCAATCACTGCCACCAAGCTACAAGAGCTTCGTGATGAACTATAATATGCAAGGGATGAATAAGACTATTCCCGAGCTCTTCGCAATGCTGAAAGCTGCAGAGGTAGAAATCAAAAAGGAGCATCAAGTGTTGATGGTCAACAAGACCACTAGTTTCAAGAAAAAGGGAAAAGGGAAGAAGAAGGGGAACTTCAAGAAGAATGGCAAGCAAGTTGCTGCTCAAGAGAAGAAACCCAAGTCTGGACCTAAGGCTGAAACTGAGTGCTTCTACTGCAAGCAGACTGGTCACTGGAAGCAAAACTGCCCCAAGTATTTGGCGGATAAGAAGGATGGCAAGGTGAACAAAGGTATATGTGATATACATGTTATTGATGTGTACCTTACTAATGCTCGCAGTAGCACCTGGGTATTTGATACTGGTTCTGTTGCTAATATTTGCAACTCGAAACAGGGACTACGGATTAAGCTAAGATTGGCTAAGGACGAGGTGACGATGCGCGTGGGAAATGGTTCCAAAGTCGATGTGATCGCGGTCGGCACGCTACCTCTACATCTACCTTCGGGATTAGTATTAGACCTAAATAATTGTTATTTGGTGCCAGCGTTGAGCATGAACATTATATCTGGATCTTGTTTAACGCGAGACGGTTATTCATTTAAATCAGCGAATAATGGTTGTTCTATTTATATGAGTAATATCTTTTATGGTCATGCACCCTTGAAGAGTGGTCTATTCTTGTTGAATCTCAATAGTAGTGATACACATATTCATAATGTTGAAGCCAAAAGATGCAGAGTTGACAATGATAGTGCAACTTATTTGTGGCACTGCCGTTTAGGTCATATCATATCGGTGTAAAGCGCATGAAGAAACTCCATACTGATGGACTTTTGGAGCCACTTGATTATGAATCACTTGGTACTTGCGAACCATGCCTCATGGGCAAGATGACTAAAACACCGTTCTCCGGTACTATGGAGAGAGCAACAGATTTGTTGGAAATCATACATACCGATGTATGTGGTCCGATGAATATTGAGGCTCGTGGCGGATATCGTTATTTTCTCACCTTCACAGATGACTTAAGCAGATATGGGTATATCTACTTAATGAAACACAAGTCTGAAACATTTGAAAAGTTCAAAGAATTTCAGAGTGAAGTTTAAAATCATCGTAACAAGAAAATAAAGTTTCTACGATCTGATCGTGGAGGAGAATATTTGAGTTACGAGTTTGGTGTACATTTGAAAAATTGTGGAATAGTTTCGCAACTCACGCCACCCGGAACACCACAGCGTAATGGTGTGTCCGAACGTCGTAATCGTACTTTACTAGATATGGTGCGATCTATGATGTCTCTTACTGATTTACCGCTATCATTTTGGGGTTATGCTTTAGAGACGGCCGCATTCACGTTAAATAGGGCACCATCAAAATCCGTTGAGACGACGCCTTATGAACTATGGTTTGGCAAGAAACCAAAGTTGTCGTTTCTTAAAGTTTGGGGCTGCGATGCTTATGTGAAAAAGCTTCAACTTGATAAGCTCGAACCCAAATTGGAGAAATGTGTCTTCATAGGATATCCAAAGGAAATTATTGGATACACCTTCTATCACAAATCCGAAGGCAAGACTTTTGTTGCTAAATTCGGAAACTTTCTGGAGAAGGAGTTTCTCTCGAAAGAAGTGAGTGGGAGGAAAGTAGAACTTGACGAGGTAACTGTACCTGCTCCCTTATTGGAAAGTAGTGCGTCACAGAAAACTGTTTCAGTGACACCTACACCAGTTAGTGAGGAAGCTAATGATGATGATCATGAAACTTCAGAACAAGATACTACTGAACCTCATAGATCAACCAGAGTGAGATCCGCACCAGAGTGGTACGGTAATCCTGTTCTGGAAGTCATGCTACTAGATCATGATGAACCTACAAACTATGAAGAAGCGATGGTGAGCCCAGATTCTGCAAAATGGCTTGAAGCCATGAAATCTGAGATGGGATCCATGTATGAGAACAAAGTATGGACTTTGGTTGACTTGCCCGATGATCGGCAAGCAATTGAGAATAAATGGATCTTCAAGAAGAAGACTGACGCTGACGGTAATGTTACTGTTTACAAAGCTCGACTTGTCGCAAAAGGTTTTCGACAAGTTCAAGGGGTTGACTACGATGAGACCTTCTCACCCGTAGCGATGCTCAAGTCTGTCCGAATCATGTTAGCAATTGCCGCATTTTATGATTATGAAATTTGGCAGATGGATGTCAAAACTGCATTCCTGAATGGATTTCTGGAAGAAGAGTTGTATATGATGCAACCGGAAGGTTTTGTCGATCCAAAGGGAGCTAACAAAGTGTGCAAGCTCCAACGATCCATTTATGGACTGGTGCAAGCCTCTCGGAGTTGGAATAAACGCTTTGATAGTGTGATCAAAGCATTTGGTTTTATACAGACTTTCGGAGAAGCCTGTATTTACAAGAAAGTGAGTGGGAGCTCTGTAGAATTTCTGATATTATATGTGGATGACATATTGCTGATTGGAAATGATATAGAATTTCTGGATAGCATAAAGGGATACTTGAATAAGAGTTTTTCAATGAAAGACCTCGGTGAAGCTGCTTATGTATTAGGCATAAAGATCTATAGGGATAGATCAAGACGCTTAATTGGACTTTCACAAAGCACATACCTTGACAAGATTTTGAAAAAGTTCAAAATGGATCAAGCAAAGAAAGGGTTCTTGCCTCTGTTACAAGGTGTGAAGTTGAGTCAGACTCAATGCCCGACCACTGCAGAAGATAGAGAGAAAATGAAAGATGTTCCCTATGCTTCAGCCATAGGCTCTATCATGTATGCAATGCTGTGTACCAGACCTGATGTGTGCCTTGCTATAAACTTAGTAGGGAGGTACCAAAGTAATCCAGGAGTGGATCACTGGACAGCGGTCAAGAACATCCTGAAATACCTGAAAAGGACTAAGGATATGTTTCTCGTATATGGAGGTGACAAAGAGCTCATTGTAAACGGTTACGTTGATGCAAGCTTTGACACTGATCTGGACGATTCTAAATCGCAAACCAGATACGTGTTTACATTAAACGGTGGAGCTGTCAGTTGGTGCAGTTCTAAGCAAAGCGTCATAGCGGGATCTACATGTGAAGTGGAATACATAGCTGCTTCGGAAGCAGCAAATGAAGGAGTCTGGATGAAGGAGTTCATATCCGATCTAGGTGTCATACCTAATGCATCGGGTCCAATGAAAATCTTTTGTGACAATACTGGTGCAATTGCCTTGGCAAAGGAATCCAGATTTCACAAGAGAACCAATCACATCAAGAGACGCTTCAATTCCATCCGGGATCTAGTCCAGGTGGGAGACATAGAGATTTGCAAGATACATACGGATCTGAATGTGGCAGACCCGTTGACTAAGCCTCTTCCACGAGCAAACATGATCAGCACCAAGACTCCATGGGTGTTAGAATCATTACTATGTAATCTAGATTATTGACTCTAGTGCAAGTGGGAGACTGAAGGAAATATGCCCTAGAGGCAATAATAAAGTTATTATTTATTTCCTTATATCATGATAAATGTTTATTATTCATGCTAGAATTGTATTAACCGGAAACATAATACATGTGTGAATACATAGACAAACTAAGTGTCACTAGTATGCCTCTACTTGACTAGTTCGTTAATCAAAGATGGTTATGTTTCCTAACCATGAACAAAGAGTTGTTATTTGATTAATGGGATCTGAGCCCATTCCATTAGCTTAGCACCCGATCGTTTAGTATGTTGCTATTGCTTTCTTCATGACTTATACATGTTCCTATGACTATGAGATTATGCAACTCCCGTTTGCTGGAGGAACACTTTGTGTGCTACCAAACATCACAACGTAAATGGGTGATTATAAAGGTGCTCTACAGGTGTCTCCAAAGGTAGATGTTGGGTTGGCGTATTTCGAGAATAGGATTTGTCACTCTGATTGTCGGAGAGGTATCTCTGGGCCCTCTTGATAATGCACATCATATAAGCCTTGCAAGCATTACAACTAATGAGTTAGTTGCGAGATGATGTATTACGGAACGAGTAAAGAGACTTGCCGGTAACGAGATTGAACTAGGTATTGGATACCGACGATCGAATCTCGGGCAAGTAACATACCGATGACAAAGGGAACAACGTATGTTGTTATGCGGTCTGACCGATAAAGATCTTCATAGAATATGTAGGAGCCAATATGGGCATCCAGGTCCCGCTATTGGTTATTGACCGGAGATGTGTCTCAGTCATGTCTACATTGTTCTCGAACCGTAGGGTCCGCACGCTTAACGTTACGATGACAGTTATTATGAGTTTATGCATTTTGATGTACCGAAGTTAGTTCGGAGTCCCGGATGTGATCACGGACATGACGAGGAGTCTCGAAATGATCGAGACGTAAAGATTGATATATTGGATGACTATATTCGGACACCGGAAGCGTTCCAGGGAGGTTTCGGATAAAACCGGAGCACTGGGGGGTTACCGAAACCCCTCCCCCCCCCCCCGGGGGGGGGGGGGTTAATGGGCCTCATGGGCCTAAAGTGGAGAAGAGGAAGGGGATACCAGGGCAGGCCGCGCGCCCCCTCTCCCCCTAGTCCGAATTGGACAAGGAGGGAGGGGCGGCGCCCCCCCTTTCCTCCTCTCCTTCCACCTTTCCTACTTGGACAAGGAAAAGGGTGGGGAGTCTTACTCCCGGTATGAGTAGGACTCCTCCTGCGCGACTCCATAGGGCCGGCCGCACCCCCCCTGGATTCTTTATATACGGAGGCAAGGGGGCACCCTAGGACACACAAGTTGATCCTCGTGATCGTTCCTTAGCCGTGTGCGGTGCCCCCTTCCACCATATTCCACCTCGATCATATCGTTGTAGTGCTTAGGCGAAGCCCTGCGTCGGTAGAACATCATCATCGTCACCACGCCGTTGTGCTGACGGAACTCATCCCCGAAGCTTTGCTGGATCAGAGCCCAGGGAGCGTCATCGATCTGTACGTGTGCTAAGAACTCAGAGGTGCCGGAGTGACGGTACTTGGATCGGTCGGATCGGGAAGACGTACGACTACTTCCTCTACGTTGCGTCAACGCTTCCGCTGTTGATCTACAAGGGTACATAGATCACACTCTCCCCTCTCGTTGCTATGCATCACCATGATCTTGCGTGTGCGTAGGAAATTTTTTGAAATTACTACGTTCCCCAACACAATCTCCATCATCATGATCTCCATCATCGTGTCTCCATGAAGTGGCTCGCCAACTATTACTTCTACTACTATGGCTAACACGTTTAGCAATAAAGTAAAGTAATTTACATGGCGTTTCTCAGTGACACGCAGTTCATACAAAAAATAAAGACAACTCCTATGGCTCCTGCCAGTTGTCATACTCATCGACATGCAAGTCGTGATTCCTATTACAATAGCATGAACATCTCATACATCACATATATATCATTCATCATTCATCACAACTTTGGCCATATCACATCACAAAACACTTGCTGCAAAAACAAGTTAGACGTCCTCTAATTGTTGTTGCAAGTTTTACGTGGCTGCAATAGGGTTCTAGCAAGAACGTTTTCTTACCTACGTGAAAGCCACAACGTGATTTGTCAACTTCTATTTACCCTTCATAAGGACCCTTTTCATCGAATCTGCTCCAACTAAAGTGGGAGAGACAGACACACACCAGCCACCTTATGCAACTAGTGCATGTTAGTCGGTGGAACCGGTCTCACGTAAGCGTACGTGTAAGGTTGGTCCGGGCCGCTTCATCCCACAATACCGCTGAAGCAAAATAAGACTAGTAGCGGCAAGAAAGTTGACAACATCTACGCCCACAAAAAATTGTGTTCTACTCGTGCAAAGAGAACTACGCATAGACCTAGCTCTGATACCACTGTTGGGGAACGATGTAGAAAACAAAAATTTTCCTACGGTTTCACCAAGATCCATCTATGAGTTCATCTAGCAACGAGTGATCGGATGCATCTACATACCTTGTAGATCGCGAGCGGAAGCGTTCAAAGAACGGGGATGAGGGAGTCGTACTCGACGTGATCCAAATCACCGGAGATCCTAGCGCCGAACGGACGGCACCTCCGCGTTCAACACACGTACGATCAGCGTGACGTCTCCTCCTTCTTGATCCAGCAAGGGGGAAGGAGAGGCTGAGGAAGATGGCTCCAGCAGCAACACGACGGCGTGGTGGTGGTGGACAAGCAGTACTCCGACAGGGCTTCGAAACTACATATACCAAGATTTTCACTGGACCATTCAAGACTTGGACAAAAGATACAAATGTTGCATCTAACTCCTCCTTCTAGGGATTCCATAATAATAATAAAATACTTCAAAATATAATAATCCGAAAATCATATATAAGAACAATGCAAATCAATCTTGCAGCACCTCCTAAAACATTTTATAGAAAATCCAACCAAGCATTCTCAAGCTATTAGAAACTACTTTAAATAGGTGGTAACAAATTGGTAGTGTAACAAAGAATTAACATATGTACTTGGATCAGTTCGAAAGCAATTTTAGATGTAATGTCAACACCTATCTGGTAGCAGTCAAAAGCAGCACGGGAATTCCCAGTTGCTTCATGTTCCCTGGCACGCTCAAGATTTTCCTTTCGTGACCTGAACGATTGCATGATTAACATCCAGTAAATAATACTATAAAATGACTACTTTGAGATTTAACATTAGGTAATGATACTACAACTGCACTACATAGGTAGAGAGCCCCAGATGACCACAATAGTAGCTCGTATACAAAGAATCTTGACAGCTGAAACACATTAGACTATTACCCTCAAAGAAGAGCATACCTTGCACGTTTGACCTCTTGTTCGCTCTTCATTGGAAAAAAAGCCTCCATCAAGTACAAGAATTGGCTTCACACCGTGGTGCCGCAACAAGTTAACCCTATGCATGCAGTACTCAATATGCCTGGTCAAATTCAAGGGGGCAAACACATGTGAGCCTATGGTGCTGCACTCAAGATGTGATAGTGAGTTGCAGTTGTGCATAACTCTATGTTCCTCTGCACTATGGTTCGGTGACAAATGAATTTCAACTGTATAAAAAAAACTACGGTGTAAGAAGACAATTATGCAGAGTTAGTAATTATAGACATGTGTAGACTTCCCCAACAAAATTTCTACGAGTTGAAATGGTGGATCTTGTTGTTGGGGAACGATGCAGAAAACAAAAATTTTCCTACGGTTTCACCAAGATCCATCTATGAGTTCATCTAGCAACGAGTGATCGGATGCATCTACATACCTTGTAGATCGCGAGCGGAAGCGTTCAAAGAACGGGGATGAGGGAGTCGTACTCGACGTGATCCAAATCACCGGAGATCCTAGCGCCGAACGGACGGCACCTCCGCGTTCAACACACGTATGGTCAGCGTGACGTCTCCTCCTTCTTGATCCAGCAAGGGGGAAGGAGGGGTTGAGGAAGATGGCTCCAGCAGCAACACGACGGCGTGGTGGTGGTGGAGAAGCAGTACTCCGACAGGGCTTCGCCGAGCTCTACGGAGGAGGAGGAGGAGGAGGAGGTGTTGGAGGGGAGAGGGAGGCGCCAGGGGCATGGGTGCGGCTGCCCTCCCTCCCCCCTCTATATATAGGGTCCCCAAGGGGGGGGGGCTCCGGCCCTGGAGATCCAATCTCCCAAGGGGGCGGCGGCCAAGGGGGGTGGAGTGCCCCCCCAAGGCAAGTGGGGCGCCCCCCCACCCTAGGGTTCCCAACCCTAGGCGCAGGGGGAAGGCCCAAGGGGGGCGCACCAGCCCACTAGGGGCTGGTTCCCCTCCCACTTCAGCCCATGGGGCCCTCCGGGATAGGTGGCCCCACCCGGTGGACCCCCGGGACCCTTCCGGTGGTCTCGGTACAATACCGGTGACCCCGAAACTTGTCCCGATGGCCGAAATAGCACTTCCTATATATAATTCTTTACCTCTGGACAATTCCGGAACTCCTCGTGACGTCCGGGATCTCATCCGAGACTCCGAACAACTTTCGGGTTACTGCATATTCATATCCCTACAACCCTAGCGTCACCGAACCTTAAGTGTGTAGACCCTACGGGTTCGGGAGACATGCAGACATGACCGAGATGGCTCTCCGGTCAATAACCAACAGCGGGATCTGGATACCCATGTTGGCTCCCACATGCTCCTCGATGATCTCATCGGATGAACCACGATGTCGAGGATTCAAGCAACCCCGTATACAATTCCCTTTATCAATCGGTACGTTACTTGCCCGAGATTCGATCGTCGGTATCCCAATACCTCGTTCAATCTCGTTACCGGCAAGTCACTTTACTCGTACCGTAATGCATGATCCCGTGACCAGACACTTGGTCACTTTGAGCTCATTGGGATGATGCATTACCGAGTGGGCCTAGAGATACCTCTCCGTCATACGGAGTGACAAATCCCAGTCTTGATCTGTGTCAACCCAACAGACACTTTCGGAGACACCCGTAGTATACCTTTATAGTCACCCAGTTACGTTGTGACGTTTGGTACACCCAAAGCACTCCTACGGTATCCGGGAGTTACACGATCTCATGGTCTAAGGAAAAGATACTTGACATTGGAAAAACTCTAGCAAACGAACTATACGATCTTGTGCTATGTTTAGGATTGGGTCTTGTCCATCACATCATTCTCCTAATGATGTGATCTCGTTATCAATGACATCCAATGTCCATAGTCAGGAAACCATGACTATCTGTTGATCAACGAGCTAGTCAACTAGAGGCTTACTAGGGACATGTTGGTGTCTATTTATTCACACATGTATTAGGATTTCCGGATAACACAATTATAGCATGAATAAAAGACAATTATCATGAACAAGGAAATATAATAATAATGCTTTTATTATTGCCTCTAGGGCATATTTCCAACACTTGTAACTAAAGCAGGACCAGATCTTTCCCAGATGTGGTTCTCAGATAGTAAAGTGCCTACTGATTTGAACTTTAACAATCAACCTACAATGCCCAAAAAGCTTAGATAAAACTGAAGACGAACACTGTCATAGAAAAATATGCCTAAAAAGTCCAAAATATGAACATGGTCCTAGAACTTCCCAAAATACTATACTGGACACCAAATACTTTGCTATGTTTTCTACTATCCAGGATATGAACTAAAAATCTCATGGAGAGTATTAAATTGTTCCAAATATCATTCCAGAACCCAGAAAAGAGATTATTAATTTGATTTACTCAAATGCTTTGGTACTAAAGCTTCGTTGCACAAGATGCACCAGCACCTTATGAATTGCCATCTCCATTAAAAGGACCAGCATATGGACTGCCAGCCAAACAAAAACAATAGAACTTTTTCTTGATGGTACTTGAATATTCGAGGCAGTCGTTGTGCTGAACATAACATAAAAACAGAACTTGAGGGCAAAGTGGAGTTGGTCATGTGGCACAGCAACCCATGTTGGTCGGGAAGGGCCGATAGTAACCAGGGCGGTGTATTCAAGTACCGTCGGGGTCATGCCCATACATGGTTTAGACATCGACATAATCCATGTCGGTCATGTGGCACAGCAACCCATAATCGATACACCACAAAGAAACCAACAACAAATTAGTTGTGCCCTTCAATGCTTAAAAGATACATGGAAAAGAAATTACAAAATTATAGTAAGAATAAAAAGAACATGCGAACTGCTATCTTTATAACCAACAAGAGAACAGAAATGTTCCACTTTCATGAAGCTCAGAATTTTAAAAATGTATAGAAAAGGCATAAATGGTGCATGGGATTTGAGCAAAATATACAAAAATACAGAAAATCTATTCGGTGGCAGCCATGTGGACCGAGGAAGTAACTAAGAGACCAATTGAACCAAAAACAAACTAAGTAACCAAATTATCACATCAAGATGCTAACAGTACATCAGTGAAATCATTACATAAGACAATTATAAATATTGGGAGTGAGTCTGTCTAGCATAATAAAGTTCAACCTACTTTTAACCAGATTAAATCAAGGACCAACAACAAACAATAAATATCAAGAACAAATTATATGCAATAAAGATATGCAAGAGAAGAAATCTGTACACAAGACGGCTATAAATAGTGGAGCATAAATAAGCGACACCTTTAAATACAAATAAAGGGTCCATTGCATGGTGGGCTCAGATTCACCTTTCCTTGATCATATAACCTACTCCCGTCATCTCTTATCACCAGATCAATCTGTTTATACAATGGAGCTGCCCTGGTTACCTCTCAACAAGAGTGGCCATCCAAGGACAGAACAATAAGTATCACCTGATCAAAAAGGATTCGAGAGACAAGAGGGAGGATCCAACTTGATACCCACAGGTGCCTCGATTGCTCAAATGCACACGTATTTCAGTCACGGTTAATCATCACCGCCCTAGAAAGAATGGCCTCCTTCACCTCATCGACGCACAGACTAACCAGGAGCTAGCACACACAGGGGTAAAAGCTGAAAAGATGAAAATGCCCTCGGCAGGGCACGATAATTATCGGAAGTGGCACGACATATTTGACCGCTGGAGCGCGCCGACTGGCAGCACATATCATGGTAATGATTCATTGCTACAGTGCAACGGCTTCGATCCAATAGCCCAGCTCGTCCCACCGTGAGATACTACGGCCGGAAACGCATCAAGCAGTTCAATTGGACGACCGAGACTCGCTAAACTCTGAGAGAGCCAGGAACCTACTGCGGTTCTTATTTCTGGATGTGTTCTTAAGTTCCTACAAACCAAAGAGGCGCTAAATACAAATTCAGAACGGCAACAACATAGCACACCATGCTTGAGACCAGAACTGCATTTGAATGGGCTCAGATTCGCTTTTGCTCGATCATGACCCTTCCCCTAGTGTCTCCATCACCAGATCAATGTGTTCTCACAAGGGTGAAACTGCCCTGGTTATCACTCATCAGAAATTACCATCTAAGGGCAGAGCCACTAAAATAAGCACATGATCAAAATGGCTTAAAGAAACAAGGGGAGATCGAACTTAATACCCACAAGCACCTCGATTGCTAGAGAGCATGCTTATATCAGCCATAACCGATCATCATAGCCCTGCGCCAGCTAAGTGTCTCTTTTTGATCCAGTGGGCGGGCAAGATCCAACGACCCAAAACGCATCCGAAATCAAATCCAGGAGCATAGCTATAGGACCAGGGCATCCACATGTAAACCAGAGCATCACATGAGCTCCTATGATAGCAAGTAAACATGAACAGCAGCATGCAAACCGTAGAATAGCATGGATCCACAACTACAGAGCTCAAGTAGGAACTGATGCATGAGTAGGGCATAGAGCATCAACTAGACGAGCACCACATAACATAGCCACGGCCATGCCCCATACAGTAGCTGAAGCAGAGGAGCAGGAGGAAGATGGAGCTCACCGAGGGAGGTTGTAGCAGAGGCGGTACTCAGTGGGTGCCGGGGTTGCGCCTGAACGCCGTCCAACCGGCGCATAACTGCAACAAAAAACAGATCCACAAACTGTGAGATTTGGGTAAAAAACAAACTTAGCAGAAGAATGCAATGGGTGGAACTCAAACGATAAATTATATGAACTAATTGACAAAATAATTGTTTTGCATATATTTCTTAAGCCCAACATCCCAAGAAATAGACAAGTTCAGTCTGCCAAGCAAATAAATTAATCTAGACAGGTAAGTTTAGCATCCCAAGCACAAGGGGAAAAATAGAAGCAAACAAATAAAGCAAGGAAAGGAACAAAAGCAACAATACTAGGCCCTACCACTAGTAGAAAAAGGGGCTTTCGTTCGGGCCTGGCCAGCCCATTAGTCCCGGTTCTTATACGAACCGGGACCAATGGGTGCATTCGTCCCGGTTCGTGAGCCCATGAGGCCACCCGGGGCCTCGCGGGCTTTGGTCCCAGTTCGTATGGACCCATTTATCCCAGTTCTAGGAATGAACCGGGACCAATGGGCCTCGCTCCTGGCCCATAACCATCGGTCCCGGTTCCAGCCACGAACCGGGACAAATGATTTGCCTATATATAGCCCATCGCCAGCGAGCAGAGCACTCCACCGTGCTCTGTTTTTTGCTGGCCGGCGAGGAGAGGGCATTTGGGTGCTCTAGCTCACCTCCTATGCACATGAGGTGTTCGATGAAATGTCCAAGCCACACTAGTTAATATTTCTTCTCTCGAAACACGACCTCGGAGCTCCATTTTCCCCGAGATTTTTCCAGGTTTACCGGTCTGTCATGTCCGTTCCCCGTATTCACCGCCGTCGATCGCCCGTGCCGATCTCGTCGCAGGCACCACCGTGGTGAGCCTCTTGTTCTTATCTTCTTACTGAAAGAAAAAAAATTCTTACTTGAGATGGATACTTGTCTAATTTTCTTACTTTTATTATTCCTTGTTATTATATAGTGCGATGGTTCTGGTATCCTCCCCCGTCGGCCCTTGTCCTGTCTATGATTCGAATGTGGTATATATTATCTTTTTATAACTATTTGGTTCATTTATTGTTTTTGACAATTATGCCGACCAACGTGACATAGATTTTTTATGTAGGAGGTGGTTGAACCGGAAATTCCAACCGACCCTATTGTAGAGAGGTTAAATTTAGTCGAAGAAGAAAACAATTACTTGAAGGAAAAAATAAAAAAATGAGGAGGAGAAGATGATATTGGAGTTGCATGTTGCGGATGTTGTCGATGATCATAAGATGAAGATGGATGCAATGCAGTTGAAGATTAGAAAGATTAGAAAATATGCCATTCATACCGAGGCTTTGTATCATTATGCCGTTGGATCAATTCTTACCTTAGTTGTGATTATGATCGCATTTGTTGTTGCATTGAAAGGTTTTACATAGTTTCAATGTATGGTTTAACTAGATGCTCTAGAGAGCTATATGTTGTTAAATTTGAACTATGTATGTACTTTGGTTTTAATGTGATGATGAACTACTATTAATTTGGTCACTTATCTCTATCCAGCTGAAAAATATCAGTAAATGCATGAAAAATAACAAATGAAGTCAGAAAGGGTTGAAAATTGATGATGTGGCTTTGAATGGTGCATTTTGAACACAAAAAAACTATGGAGTTCAAATAAGTTCAAAAAAATAAAATCCCTTTGTAACAGAAGAGTTTCCGTATGAAACCCTGATACTTCGAAAGAGTTTGTCCGTTTTGTACATGAAGTGCATCCAGTTTTTGCCGTAAGCCTCTCTACTTTCTTGCACATGCTATGTGGGTGAAATGATGATACCATGCCAACTTTCAACTTTTTCAGAATTCATTTGTAGTGCTTTTCAATTTGAGGGTCTTATAGTTGAAAAAAATCAGTAAATGCATGAAAAATAACAAATGAAGTCAGAAAGGGTTGAAAATTGATGATGTGGCTTTGAATGGTGCATTTTGAACACAGAAAAACTACGGAGTTCAACTAAGTTCAAAAAAATGAAATCCCTTTGTAACAGACGAGTTTCCGTATGAAACCCTGATACTTCGAAAGAGATTGTCTATTTTGTACACGAAGTGCATCTAGTTTTTGCCGTAAGCCTCTCTACTTTCTTGCACATGCTATGTGGGTGAAATAATGATACCATGCCAACTTTCAACCTTTTCAGAGTTCATTTGTAGTGCTTTTCAGTTTGAGGGTCTTATAGTTGAAAAAAATCAGTAAATGCATGAAAAATAAGAAATGTAGTCAGAAAGGGTTGAAAATTGATGATGTGGCTTTGAATGGTGCATTTTGAACACAGAAAAACTATGGAGTTCAAATAAGTTCAAAAAATGAAATCCGTTTGTAACAGACGAGTTTCCGTATGAAACCGTGATACTTCAAAAGAGATTGTCCATTTTGTACACGAAGTGCATCCAGCTTTTGCCGTAAGCCTCTCTACTTTATTGCACATGATATGTGGGTGAAATGATGATACCATGCCAACTTTCAACCTTTTCAGAGTTTATTTGTAGTGCTTTTCAATTTCAAGATCTTATAGTTGAAAAAATCAGTAAATGCATGAAAAATAACAAATTAAGTCAGAAAGGGTTGAAAATTTATGATGTGGCTTTGAATGGTGAATTTTGAACACAGAAAAACTATGGAGTTCAAATAAGTTCAAAAAAATGAAATCCCTTTGTAACAGACGAGTTTCCGTATGAAACCCTGATACTTCGAAAGAGATTGTCCGTTTTGTACACGAAGTGCATCCAGTTTTTGCCGTAAGCCTCTCTACTTTCTTGCACATGCTATGTGGGTGAAATGATGATACCATGCCAACTTTCAACCTTTTCAGAGTTCATTTGTAGTGCTTTTCAATTTCAGGGTCTTATAGCTGAAAAAATCAGTAAATGCATGAAAAATAACAAATGAAGTCAGAAAGGGTTGAAAATTGATGATGTGGCTTTGAATGGTGCATTTTGAACACAGAAAAACTATGGAGTTCAAATAAGTTCAAAAAAATGAAATCCCTTTGTAACAGACGAGTTTCCGTATGAAACCCTGATACTTCGAAAGAGATTGTCCGTTTTGTACACGAAGTGCATCCAGTTTTTGCCGTAAGCCTCTCTACTTTCTTGCACATGCTATGTGGGTGAAATGATGATACCATGCCAACTTTCAACCTTTTCAGAGTTCATTTGTAGTGCTTTTCAATTTCAGGGTCTTATAGCTGAAAAAATCAGTAAATGCATGAAAAATAACAAATGAAGTTAGAAACGGTTGAAAATTGATGATGTGGCTTTGAATGGTGCATTTTGAACACAAAAAAACTATGGAGTTAAAATAAGTTCGAAAAAATGAAATCCCTTTGTAACAGACGAGTTTCCGTATGAAACCTGATACTTCGAAAGAGATTGTCCGTTTTGTACACGAAGTGCATCCAGTTTTTGCCGTAAGCCTCTCTACTTTCTTGCACATGCTATGTGGGTGAAATGATGATAACATGCCAACTTTCAACCTTTTCGGAGTTCATTTGTAGTGCTTTTCAATTTGAGGGTCTTATAGCTTGAAAAAAATCAGTAAATGCATGAAAAATAAAAAATGAAGTCAGAAAGGGTTGAAAATTGATGATGTGGCTTTGAATGGTGCATTTTGAACACAGAAAAACTATGGAGTTCAAATAAGTTCAAAAAAATGAAATCCCTTTGTAACAGACGAGTTTCCGTATGAAACCCTGATACTTCGAAAGAGATTGTCCGTTTTGTACACGAAGTGCATCCAGTTTTTGCCGTAAGCCTCTCTACTTTCTTGCACATGCTATGTGGGTGAAATGATGATACCATGCCAACTTTCAACCTTTTCAGAGTTCATTTGTAGTGCTTTTCAATTTGAGGGTCTTATAGCTGAAAAAATCAGTAAATGCATGAAAAATAACAAATGAAGTCAGAAAGGGTTGAAAATTGATGATGTGGCTTTGAATGGTGCATTTTGAACACAGAAAAACTATGGAGTTCAAATAAGTTCAAAAAAATGAAATCCCTTTGTAACAGACGAGTTTCCGTATGAAACGTTGATACTTCGAAAGAGATTGTCCGTTTTGTACACGAAATGCATCCAGTTTTTGCCGTAAGCCTCTCTACTTTCTTGCACATGCTATGTGGGTGAAATGATGATACCATGCCAACTTTCAACCTTTTCAGAGTTCATTTGTAGTGCTTTTCAATTTCAGGGTCTTATAGCTGAAAAAAATCAGTAAATGCATGAAAAATAAAAAATGAAGTCAGAAAGGGTTGAAAATTGATGATGTGGCTTTGAATGGTGCATTTTGAACACAGAAAAACTATGGAGTTCAAATAAGTTCAAAAAAATGAAATCCCTTTGTAACAGAAGAGTTTCCGTATGAAACCCTGATACTTCGAAAGAGATTGTCCGTTTTGTACACGATCCAGTTTTTGCCGTAAGCCTCTCTACTTTCTTGCACATGCTATGTGGGTGAAATGATGATACCATGCCAACTTTCAACCTTTTCAGAGTTCATTTGTAGTGCTTTTCAATTTCAGGGTCTTATAGCTGAAAAAATCAGTAAATGCATGAAAAATAACAAATGAAGTCAGAAAGGGTTGAAAATTGATGATGTGGCTTTGAATGGTGCATTTTGAGCACAGAAAAACTATGGAGTTCAAATAAGTTCAAAAAAATGAAATCCCTTTGTAACAGACGAGTTTCCGTATGAAACCCTGATACTTCGAAAGAGATTGTCCGTTTTGTACACGAAGTGCATCCAGTTTTTGCCGTAACCCTCTCTACTTTCTTGCACATGCTATGTGGGTGAAATGATGATACCATGCCAACTTTCAACCTTTTCAGAGTTCATTTGTAGTGCTTTTCAATTTCAGGGTCTTATAGCTGAAAAAATCAGTAAATGCATGAAAAATAACAAATGAAGTGAGAAATGGTTGAAAATTGATGATGTGGCTTTGAATGGTGCATTTTGAACACAAAAAAACTATGGAGTTAAAATAAGTTCAAAAAAATGAAATCCCTTTGTAACACACGAGTTTCCGTATGAAACCCTGATACTTCGAAAGAGATTGTCCGTTTTGTACACGAAGTGCATCCAGTTTTTGCCGTAAGCCTCTCTACTTTCTTGCACATGCTATGTGGGTGAAATGATGATACATGCCAACTTTCAACCTTTTCAGAGTTCATTTGTAGTGCTTTTCAATTTCAGGGTCTTATAGCTGAAAAAAACAGTAAATGCATGAAAAATAACAACTGAAGTCAGAAAGGGTTGAAAATTGATGATGTGGCTTTGAATGGTGCATTTTGAACACAGAAAAACTATGGAGTTCAAATAAGTTCAAAAAAATGAAATCCCTTTGTAACAGAAGAGTTTCCGTATGAAACCCTGATACTTCGAAAGAGATTGTCCGTTTTGTACACGAAGTGCATCCAGTTTTTGCCGTAAGCCTCTCTACTTTCTTGCACATGCTATGTGGGTGAAATGATGATACCATGCCAACTTTCAACCTTTTCAGAGTTCATTTGTAGTGCTTTTCAATTTCAGGGTCTTATAGCTGAAAAAAATCAGTAAATGCATGAAAAATAACAACTGAAGTCAGAAAGGGTTGAAAATTGATGATGTGGCTTTGAATGGTGCATTTTGAACACAGAAAAACTATGGAGTTCAAATAAGTTCAAAAAATGAAATCCCTTTGTAACAGACGAGTTTCCGTATGAAACCCTGATACTTCGAAAGAGATTGTCCGTTTTGTACACGAAGTGCATCCAGTTTTTGCCGTAAGCCTCTCTACTTTCTTGCACATGCTATGTGGGTGAAATGATGATACCATGCCAACTTTCAACCTTTTCAGAGTTCATTTGTAGTGCTTTTCAATTTCAGGGTCTTATAGCTGAAAAAATCAGTAAATGCATGAAAAATAACAAATGAAGTCAGAAAGGGTTGAAAATTGATGATGTGGCTTTGAATGGTGCATTTTGAACACAGAAAAACTATGGAGTTCAAATAAGTTCAAAAAATGAAATCCTTTGTAACAGACGAGTTTCCGTATGAAACCGTGATACTTCGAAAGAGATTGTCCGTTTCGTACACGAAGTGCATCCAGTTTTTGCCGTAAGCCTCTCTACTTTCTTGCACATGCTATGTGGGTGAAATGATGATACCATGCCAACTTTCAACCTTTTCAGAGTTCATTTGTAGTGCTTTTCAATTTCAGGGTCTTATAGCTGAAAAAATCAGTAAATGCATGAAAAATAACAAATGAAGTCAGAAAGGGTTGAAAATTGATGATGTGGCTTTGAATGGTGCATTTTGAACACAGAAAAACTATGGAGTTCAAATAAGTTCAAAAAAATGAAATCCCTTTGTAACAGACGAGTTTCGTATGAAACCTGATACTTCGAAAGAGATTGTCCGTTTTGTACACGAAGTGCATCCAGTTTTTGCCGTAAGCCTCTCTACTTTCTTGCACATGCTATGTGGGTGAAATGATGATAACATGCCAACTTTCAACCTTTTCAGAGTTCATTTGTAGTGCTTTTCAATTTCAGGGTCTTATAGCTGAAAAAATCAGTAAATGCATGAAAAATAACAAATGAAGTCAGAAAGGGTTGAAAATTGATGATGTGGCTTTGAATGGTGCATTTTGAACACAGAAAAACTATGGAGTTCAAATAAGTTCAAAAAAATGAAATCCCTTTGTAACAGACGAGTTTCCGTATGAAACCCTGATACTTCGAAAGAGATTGTCCGTTTTGTACACGAAGTGCATCCAGTTTTTGCCGTAAGCCTCTCTACTTTCTTGCACATGCTATGTGGGTGAAATGATGATACCATGCCAACTTTCAACCTTTTTAGAGTTCATTTGTAGTGCTTTTCAATTGAGGGTCTTATAGCTGAAAAAAATCAGTAAATGCATGAAAAATAACAACTGAAGTCAGAAAGGGTTGAAAATTGATGATGTGGCTTTGAATGGTGCATTTTGAACACAGAAAAACTATGGAGTTCCAATAAGTTCAAAAAATGAAATCCCTTTGTAACAGACGAGTTTCCGTATGAAACCGTGATACTTCGAAAGAGATTATCCATTTTGTACATGAAGTGCATCCAGCTTTTGCCGTAAGCCTCTCTACTTTATTGCACATGCTATGTGGGTGAAATGATCATACCATGCCAACTTTCAACCTTTTCAGAGTTCATTTGTAGTGCTTTTCAATTTGAGGGTCTTATAGCTGAAAAAAATCAGTAAATGCATGAAAAATAACAAATTAAGTCAGAAAGGTTTGAAAATTGATGATGTGTCTTTGAATGGTGCATTTTGAACACATAAAAACTATGGAGTTCAAATCAGTTCAAAAAATGAAATCCGTATGTAACAGACGAGTTTCCTTATGAAACCGTGATACTTCGAAAGTGATTGTCCGTTTCGTACACGAAGTGCATCCAGCTTTTGCCGTAAGTCTCTCTACTTTCTTGCACATGCTATGTGGGTGAAATGATTATACCATGCCAACTTTCAACCTTTTCAGAGTTCATTTGTAGTGCTTTTCAATTTGAGGGTCTTATAGTTGAAAAAATTAGTAAATGCATGAAAATAACAAATTAAGTCAGAAAGGGTTGAAAATTGATGATGTGGCTTTGAATGGTGCATTTTGAACATAGAGAAACTATGGAGTTCAAATAAGTTCAAAAAAATGAAATCCCTTTGTAACAGACGAGTTTCCGTATGAAACCCTGATACTTCGAAAGAGATTGTCCGTTTTGTACACGAAGTGCATCCAGTTTTTGCCGTAAGCCTATCTACTTTCTTGCACATGATATGTGGGTGAAATGATGATACCATGCCAACTTTCAACCTTTTCAGAGTTCATTTGTAGTGCTTTTCAATTTGAGGGTCTTATAGTTGAAAAAATCAGTAAATGCATGAAAAATAACAAATGAAGTCAGAAAGGGTTGAAAATTGATGATGTGGCTTTGAATGGTGCATTTTGAACACAGAAAAACTATGGAGTTCAAATAAGTTCAAAAAAATGAAATCCCTTTGTAACAGACGAGTTTCCGTATGAAACCCTGATACTTCGAAAGAGATTGTCCGTTTTGTACACGATCCAGTTTTTGCCGTAAGCCTCTCTACTTTCTTGCACATGCTATGTGGGTGAAATGATGATACCATGCCAACTTTCAACCTTTTCAGAGTTCATTTGTAGTGCTTTTCAATTTCAGGGTCTTATAGCTGAAAAAATCAGTAAATGCATGAAAAATAACAAATGAAGTCAGAAAGGGTTGAAAATTGATGATGTGGCTTTGAATGGTGCATTTTGAACACAGAAAAACTATGGAGTTCAAATAAGTTCAAAAAAATGAAATCCCTTTGTAACAGACGAGTTTCCGTATGAAACCCTGATACTTCGAAAGAGATTGTCCGTTTTGTACACGAAGTGCATCCAGTTTTTGCCGTAAGCCTCTCTACTTTCTTGCACATGCTATGTGGGTGAAATGATGATACCATGCCAACTTTCAACCTTTTCAGAGTTCATTTGTAGTGCTTTTCAATTTCAGGGTCTTATAGTTGAAAAAATCAGTAAATGCATGAAAAATAACAAATGAAGTCAGAAAGGGTTGAAAATTGATGATGTGGCTTTGAATGGTGCATTTTGAACACAAAAAACTATGGAGTTCAAATAAGTTCAAAAAATGAAATCCCTTTGTAACAGACGAGTTTCCGTATGAAACCCTGATACTTCGAAAGAGATTGTCCGTTTTGTACACGAAGTGCATCCAGTTTTTGCCATAAGCCTCTCTACTTTCTTGCACATGCTATGTGGGTGAAATGATGATACATGCCAACTTTCAACCTTTTCAGAGTTCATTTGTAGTGCTTTTCAATTCAGGGTCTTATAGCTGGAAAAAATCAGTAAATGCATGAAAAATAAAAATGAAGTCAGAAAGGGTTGAAAATTGATGATGTGGCTTTGAATGGTGCATTTTGAACACAGAAAAACTATGGAGTTCAAATAAGTTCAAAAAAATGAAATCCCTTTGTAACAGACGAGTTTCCGTATGAAACCCTGATACTTCGAAAGAGATTGTCCGTTTTGTACACGAAGTGCATCCAGTTTTTGCCGTAAGCCTCTCTACTTTCTTGCACATGCTATGTGGGTGAAATGATGATACCATGCCAACTTTCAACCTTTTCAGAGTTCATTTGTAGTGCTTTTCAATTTCAGGGTCTTATAGCTGAAAAAATCAGTAAATGCATGAAAAATAACAAATGAAGTCAGAAAGGGTTGAAAATTGATGATGTGGCTTTGAATGGTGCATTTTGAACACAGAAAAACTATGGAGTTCAAATAAGTTCAAAAAAATGAAATCCCTTTGTAACAGACGAGTTTCCGTATGAAACCCTGATACTTCGAAAGAGATTGTCCGTTTTGTACACGAAGTGCATCCAGTTTTTGCCGTAAGCCTCTCTACTTTCTTGCACATGCTATGTGGGTGAAATGATGATACCATGCCAACTTTCAACCTTTTCAGAGTTCATTTGTAGTGCTTTTCAATTTCAGGGTCTTATAGCTGAAAAAAATCAGTAAATGCATCGAAAAATAACAAATGAAGTCAGAAAGGGTTGAAAATTGATGATGTGGCTTTGAATGGTGCATTTTGAACACAGAAAAACTATGGAGTTCAAATAAGTTCAAAAAATGAAATCCCTTTGTAACAGACGAGTTTCCGTATGAAACCCTGATACTTCGAAAGAGATTGTCCGTTTTGTACACGAAGTGCATCCAGTTTTTGCCGTAAGCCTCTCTACTTTCTTGCACATGCTATGTGGGTGAAATGATGATACCATGCCAACTTTCAACCTTTTCAGAGTTCATTTGTAGTGCTTTTCAATTTCAGGGTCTTATAGCTGAAAAAATCAGTAAATGCATGAAAAATAACAAATGAAGTCAGAAAGGGTTGAAAATTGATGATGTGGCTTTGAATGGTGCATTTTGAACACAGAAAAACTATGGAGTTCAAATAAGTTCAAAAAAATGAAATCCCTTTGTAACAGACGAGTTTCCGTATGAAACCCTGATACTTCGAAAGAGATTGTCCGTTTTGTACACGAAGTGCATCCAGTTTTTGCCGTAAGCCTCTCTACTTTCTTGCACATGCTATGTGGGTGAAATGATGATACCATGCCAACTTTCAACCTTTTCAGAGTTCATTTGTAGTGCTTTTCAATTTCAGGGTCTTATAGCTGAAAAAATCAGTAAATGCATGAAAAATAACAAATGAAGTCAGAAAGGGTTGAAAATTGATGATGTGGCTTTGAATGGTGCATTTTGAACACAGAAAAACTATGGAGTTCAAATAAGTTCAAAAAAATGAAATCCCTTTGTAACAGACGAGTTTCCGTATGAAACCCTGATACTTCGAAAGAGATTGTCCGTTTTGTACACGAAGTGCATCCAGTTTTTGCCGTAAGCCTCTCTACTTTCTTGCACATGCTATGTGGGTGAAATGATGATACCATGCCAACTTTCAACCTTTTCAGAGTTCATTTGTAGTGCTTTTCAATTTCAGGGTCTTATAGCTGAAAAAATCAGTAAATGCATGAAAAATAACAAATGAAGTCAGAAAGGGTTGAAAATTGATGATGTGGCTTTGAATGGTGCATTTTGAACACAGAAAAACTATGGAGTTCAAATAAGTTCAAAAAATGAAATCCCTTTGTAACAGACGAGTTTCCGTATGAAACCCTGATACTTCGAAAGAGATTGTCCGTTTTGTACACGAAGTGCATCCAGTTTTTGCCGTAAGCCTCTCTACTTTCTTGCACATGCTATGTGGGTGAAATGATGATACATGCCAACTTTCAACCTTTTCAGAGTTCATTTGTAGTGCTTTTCAATTTCAGGGTCTTATAGCTGAAAAAAATCAGTAAATGCATGAAAAATAACAAATGAAGTCAGAAAGGGTTGAAAATTGATGATGTGGCTTTGAATGGTGCATTTTGAACACAGAAAAACTATGGAGTTCAAATAAGTTCAAAAAAATGAAATCCCTTTGTAACAGACGAGTTTCCGTATGAAACCCTGATACTTCGAAAGAGATTGTCCGTTTTGTACACGAAGTGCATCCAGTTTTTGCCGTAAGCCTCTCTACTTTCTTGCACATGCTATGTGGGTGAAATGATGATACCATGCCAACTTTCAACCTTTTCAGAGTTCATTTGTAGTGCTTTTCAATTTCAGGGTCTTATAGCTGAAAAAATCAGTAAATGCATGAAAAATAACAAATGAAGTCAGAAAGGGTTGAAAATTGATGATGTGGCTTTGAATGGTGCATTTTGAACACAGAAAAACTATGGAGTTCAAATAAGTTCAAAAAAATGAAATCCCTTTGTAACAGACGAGTTTCCGTATGAAACCCTGATACTTCGAAAGAGATTGTCCGTTTTGTACACGAAGTGCATCCAGTTTTTGCCGTAAGCCTCTCTACTTTCTTGCACATGCTATGTGGGTGAAATGATGATACCATGCCAACTTTCAACCTTTTCAGAGTTCATTTGTAGTGCTTTTCAATTTCAGGGTCTTATAGCTGAAAAAATCAGTAAATGCATGAAAAATAACAAATGAAGTCAGAAAGGGTTGAAAATTGATGATGTGGCTTTGAATGGTGCATTTTGAACACAGAAAAACTATGGAGTTCAAATAAGTTCAAAAAAATGAAATCCCTTTGTAACAGACGAGTTTCCGTATGAAACCCTGATACTTCGAAAGAGATTGTCCGTTTTGTACACGAAGTGCATCCAGTTTTTGCCGTAAGCCTCTCTACTTTCTTGCACATGCTATGTGGGTGAAATGATGATACCATGCCAACTTTCAACCTTTTCAGAGTTCATTTGTAGTGCTTTTCAATTTCAGGGTCTTATAGCTGAAAAAATCAGTAAATGCATGAAAAATAACAAATGAAGTCAGAAAGGGTTGAAAATTGATGATGTGGCTTTGAATGGTGCATTTTGAACACAGAAAAACTATGGAGTTCAAATAAGTTCAAAAAATGAAATCCCTTTGTAACAGACGAGTTTCCGTATGAAACCCTGATACTTCGAAAGAGATTGTCCGTTTTGTACACGAAGTGCATCCAGTTTTTGCCGTAAGCCTCTCTACTTTCTTGCACATGCTATGTGGGTGAAATGATGATACCATGCCAACTTTCAACCTTTTCAGAGTTCATTTGTAGTGCTTTTCAATTTCAGGGTCTTATAGCTGAAAAAATCAGTAAATGCATGAAAAATAACAAATGAAGTCAGAAAGGGTTGAAAATTGATGATGTGGCTTTGAATGGTGCATTTTGAACACAGAAAAACTATGGAGTTCAAATAAGTTCAAAAAAATGAAATCCCTTTGTAACAGACGAGTTTCCGTATGAAACCCTGATACTTCGAAAGAGATTGTCCGTTTTGTACACGAAGTGCATCCAGTTTTTGCCGTAAGCCTCTCTACTTTCTTGCACATGCTATGTGGGTGAAATGATGATACCATGCCAACTTTCAACCTTTTCAGAGTTCATTTGTAGTGCTTTTCAATTTCAGGGTCTTATAGCTGAAAAAATCAGTAAATGCATGAAAAATAACAAATGAAGTCAGAAAGGGTTGAAAATTGATGATGTGGCTTTGAATGGTGCATTTTGAACACAGAAAAACTATGGAGTTCAAATAAGTTCAAAAAATGAAATCCCTTTGTAACAGACGAGTTTCCGTATGAAACCCTGATACTTCGAAAGAGATTGTCCGTTTTGTACACGAAGTGCATCCAGTTTTTGCCGTAAGCCTCTCTACTTTCTTGCACATGCTATGTGGGTGAAATGATGATACCATGCCAACTTTCAACCTTTTCAGAGTTCATTTGTAGTGCTTTTCAATTTCAGGGTCTTATAGCTGAAAAAAATCAGTAAATGCATGAAAAATAACAAATGAAGTCAGAAAGGGTTGAAAATTGATGATGTGGCTTTGAATGGTGCATTTTGAACACAGAAAAACTATGGAGTTCAAATAAGTTCAAAAAAATGAAATCCCTTTGTAACAGACGAGTTTCCGTATGAAACCCTGATACTTCGAAAGAGATTGTCCGTTTTGTACACGAAGTGCATCCAGTTTTTGCCGTAAGCCTCTCTACTTTCTTGCACATGCTATGTGGGTGAAATGATGATACCATGCCAACTTTCAACCTTTTCAGAGTTCATTTGTAGTGCTTTTCAATTTCAGGGTCTTATAGCTGAAAAAAATCAGTAAATGCATGAAAAATAACAAATGAAGTCAGAAAGGGTTGAAAATTGATGATGTGGCTTTGAATGGTGCATTTTGAACACAGAAAAACTATGGAGTTCAAATAAGTTCAAAAAATGAAATCCCTTTGTAACAGACGAGTTTCCGTATGAAACCCTGATACTTCGAAAGAGATTGTCCGTTTTGTACACGAAGTGCATCCAGTTTTTGCCGTAAGCCTCTCTACTTTCTTGCACATGCTATGTGGGTGAAATGATGATACCATGCCAACTTTCAACCTTTTCAGAGTTCATTTGTAGTGCTTTTCAATTTCAGGGTCTTATAGCTGAAAAAATCAGTAAATGCATGAAAAATAACAAATGAAGTCAGAAAGGGTTGAAAATTGATGATGTGGCTTTGAATGGTGCATTTTGAACACAGAAAAACTATGGAGTTCAAATAAGTTCAAAAAAATGAAATCCCTTTGTAACAGACGAGTTTCCGTATGAAACCCTGATACTTCGAAAGAGATTGTCCGTTTTGTACACGAAGTGCATCCAGTTTTTGCCGTAAGCCTCTCTACTTTCTTGCACATGCTATGTGGGTGAAATGATGATACCATGCCAACTTTCAACCTTTTCAGAGTTCATTTGTAGTGCTTTTCAATTTCAGGGTCTTATAGCTGAAAAAATCAGTAAATGCATGAAAAATAACAAATGAAGTCAGAAAGGGTTGAAAATTGATGATGTGGCTTTGAATGGTGCATTTTGAACACAGAAAAACTATGGAGTTCAAATAAGTTCAAAAAAATGAAATCCCTTTGTAACAGACGAGTTTCCGTATGAAACCCTGATACTTCGAAAGAGATTGTCCGTTTTGTACACGAAGTGCATCCAGTTTTTGCCGTAAGCCTCTCTACTTTCTTGCACATGCTATGTGGGTGAAATGATGATACCATGCCAACTTTCAACCTTTTCAGAGTTCATTTGTAGTGCTTTTCAATTTCAGGGTCTTATAGCTGAAAAAAATCAGTAAATGCATGAAAAATAACAAATGAAGTCAGAAAGGGTTGAAAATTGATGATGTGGCTTTGAATGGTGCATTTTGAACACAGAAAAACTATGGAGTTCAAATAAGTTCAAAAAAATGAAATCCCTTTGTAACAGACGAGTTTCCGTATGAAACCCTGATACTTCGAAAGAGATTGTCCGTTTTGTACACGAAGTGCATCCAGTTTTTGCCGTAAGCCTCTCTACTTTCTTGCACATGCTATGTGGGTGAAATGATGATACCATGCCAACTTTCAACCTTTTCAGAGTTCATTTGTAGTGCTTTTCAATTTCAGGGTCTTATAGCTGAAAAAAATCAGTAAATGCATGAAAAATAACAAATGAAGTCAGAAAGGGTTGAAAATTGATGATGTGGCTTTGAATGGTGCATTTTGAACACAGAAAAACTATGGAGTTCAAATAAGTTCAAAAAAATGAAATCCCTTTGTAACAGACGAGTTTCCGTATGAAACCCTGATACTTCGAAAGAGATTGTCCGTTTTGTACACGAAGTGCATCCAGTTTTTGCCGTAAGCCTCTCTACTTTCTTGCACATGCTATGTGGGTGAAATGATGATACCATGCCAACTTTCAACCTTTTCAGAGTTCATTTGTAGTGCTTTTCAATTTCAGGGTCTTATAGCTGAAAAAATCAGTAAATGCATGAAAAATAACAAATGAAGTCAGAAAGGGTTGAAAATTGATGATGTGGCTTTGAATGGTGCATTTTGAACACAGAAAAACTATGGAGTTCAAATAAGTTCAAAAAATGAAATCCCTTTGTAACAGACGAGTTTCCGTATGAAACCCTGATACTTCGAAAGAGATTGTCCGTTTTGTACACGAAGTGCATCCAGTTTTTGCCGTAAGCCTCTCTACTTTCTTGCACATGCTATGTGGGTGAAATGATGATACCATGCCAACTTTCAACCTTTTCAGAGTTCATTTGTAGTGCTTTTCAATTTCAGGGTCTTATAGCTGAAAAAATCAGTAAATGCATGAAAAATAACAAATGAAGTCAGAAAGGGTTGAAAATTGATGATGTGGCTTTGAATGGTGCATTTTGAACACAGAAAAACTATGGAGTTCAAATAAGTTCAAAAAAATGAAATCCCTTTGTAACAGACGAGTTTCCGTATGAAACCCTGATACTTCGAAAGAGATTGTCCGTTTTGTACACGAAGTGCATCCAGTTTTTGCCGTAAGCCTCTCTACTTTCTTGCACATGCTATGTGGGTGAAATGATGATACCATGCCAACTTTCAACCTTTTCAGAGTTCATTTGTAGTGCTTTTCAATTTCAGGGTCTTATAGCTGAAAAAATCAGTAAATGCATGAAAAATAACAAATGAAGTCAGAAAGGGTTGAAAATTGATGATGTGGCTTTGAATGGTGCATTTTGAACACAGAAAAACTATGGAGTTCAAATAAGTTCAAAAAATGAAATCCCTTTGTAACAGACGAGTTTCCGTATGAAACCCTGATACTTCGAAAGAGATTGTCCGTTTTGTACACGAAGTGCATCCAGTTTTTGCCGTAAGCCTCTCTACTTTCTTGCACATGCTATGTGGGTGAAATGATGATACCATGCCAACTTTCAACCTTTTCAGAGTTCATTTGTAGTGCTTTTCAATTTCAGGGTCTTATAGCTGAAAAAATCAGTAAATGCATGAAAAATAACAAATGAAGTCAGAAAGGGTTGAAAATTGATGATGTGGCTTTGAATGGTGCATTTTGAACACAGAAAAACTATGGAGTTCAAATAAGTTCAAAAAAATGAAATCCCTTTGTAACAGACGAGTTTCCGTATGAAACCCTGATACTTCGAAAGAGATTGTCCGTTTTGTACACGAAGTGCATCCAGTTTTTGCCGTAAGCCTCTCTACTTTCTTGCACATGCTATGTGGGTGAAATGATGATACCATGCCAACTTTCAACCTTTTCAGAGTTCATTTGTAGTGCTTTTCAATTTCAGGGTCTTATAGCTGAAAAAAATCAGTAAATGCATGAAAAATAACAAATGAAGTCAGAAAGGGTTGAAAATTGATGATGTGGCTTTGAATGGTGCATTTTGAACACAGAAAAACTATGGAGTTCAAATAAGTTCAAAAAAATGAAATCCCTTTGTAACAGACGAGTTTCCGTATGAAACCCTGATACTTCGAAAGAGATTGTCCGTTTTGTACACGAAGTGCATCCAGTTTTTGCCGTAAGCCTCTCTACTTTCTTGCACATGCTATGTGGGTGAAATGATGATACCATGCCAACTTTCAACCTTTTCAGAGTTCATTTGTAGTGCTTTTCAATTTCAGGGTCTTATAGCTGAAAAAAATCAGTAAATGCATGAAAAATAACAAATGAAGTCAGAAAGGGTTGAAAATTGATGATGTGGCTTTGAATGGTGCATTTTGAACACAGAAAAACTATGGAGTTCAAATAAGTTCAAAAAAATGAAATCCCTTTGTAACAGACGAGTTTCCGTATGAAACCCTGATACTTCGAAAGAGATTGTCCGTTTTGTACACGAAGTGCATCCAGTTTTTGCCGTAAGCCTCTCTACTTTCTTGCACATGCTATGTGGGTGAAATGATGATACCATGCCAACTTTCAACCTTTTCAGAGTTCATTTGTAGTGCTTTTCAATTTCAGGGTCTTATAGCTGAAAAAAATCAGTAAATGCATGAAAAATAACAAATGAAGTCAGAAAGGGTTGAAAATTGATGATGTGGCTTTGAATGGTGCATTTTGAACACAGAAAAACTATGGAGTTCAAATAAGTTCAAAAAATGAAATCCCTTTGTAACAGACGAGTTTCCGTATGAAACCCTGATACTTCGAAAGAGATTGTCCGTTTTGTACACGAAGTGCATCCAGTTTTTGCCGTAAGCCTCTCTACTTTCTTGCACATGCTATGTGGGTGAAATGATGATACCATGCCAACTTTCAACCTTTTCAGAGTTCATTTGTAGTGCTTTTCAATTTCAGGGTCTTATAGCTGAAAAAATCAGTAAATGCATGAAAAATAACAAATGAAGTCAGAAAGGGTTGAAAATTGATGATGTGGCTTTGAATGGTGCATTTTGAACACAGAAAAACTATGGAGTTCAAATAAGTTCAAAAAAATGAAATCCCTTTGTAACAGACGAGTTTCCGTATGAAACCCTGATACTTCGAAAGAGATTGTCCGTTTTGTACACGAAGTGCATCCAGTTTTTGCCGTAAGCCTCTCTACTTTCTTGCACATGCTATGTGGGTGAAATGATGATACCATGCCAACTTTCAACCTTTTCAGAGTTCATTTGTAGTGCTTTTCAATTTCAGGGTCTTATAGCTGAAAAAATCAGTAAATGCATGAAAAATAACAAATGAAGTCAGAAAGGGTTGAAAATTGATGATGTGGCTTTGAATGGTGCATTTTGAACACAGAAAAACTATGGAGTTCAAATAAGTTCAAAAAAATGAAATCCCTTTGTAACAGACGAGTTTCCGTATGAAACCCTGATACTTCGAAAGAGATTGTCCGTTTTGTACACGAAGTGCATCCAGTTTTTGCCGTAAGCCTCTCTACTTTCTTGCACATGCTATGTGGGTGAAATGATGATACCATGCCAACTTTCAACCTTTTCAGAGTTCATTTGTAGTGCTTTTCAATTTCAGGGTCTTATAGCTGAAAAAAATCAGTAAATGCATGAAAAATAACAAATGAAGTCAGAAAGGGTTGAAAATTGATGATGTGGCTTTGAATGGTGCATTTTGAACACAGAAAAAGTATGGAGTTCAAATAAGTTCAAAAAAATGAAATCCCTTTGTAACAGACGAGTTTCCGTATGAAACCCTGATACTTCGAAAGAGATTGTCCGTTTTGTACACGAAGTGCATCCAGTTTTTGCCGTAAGCCTCTCTACTTTCTTGCACATGCTATGTGGGTGAAATGATGATACCATGCCAACTTTCAACCTTTTCAGAGTTCATTTGTAGTGCTTTTCAATTTCAGGGTCTTATAGCTGAAAAAAATCAGTAAATGCATGAAAAATAACAAATGAAGTCAGAAAGGGTTGAAAATTGATGATGTGGCTTTGAATGGTGCATTTTGAACACAGAAAAACTATGGAGTTCAAATAAGTTCAAAAAATGAAATCCCTTTGTAACAGACGAGTTTCCGTATGAAACCCTGATACTTCGAAAGAGATTGTCCGTTTTGTACACGAAGTGCATCCAGTTTTTGCCGTAAGCCTCTCTACTTTCTTGCACATGCTATGTGGGTGAAATGATGATACCATGCCAACTTTCAACCTTTTCAGAGTTCATTTGTAGTGCTTTTCAATTTCAGGGTCTTATAGCTGAAAAAATCAGTAAATGCATGAAAAATAACAAATGAAGTCAGAAAGGGTTGAAAATTGATGATGTGGCTTTGAATGGTGCATTTTGAACACAGAAAAAGTATGGAGTTCAAATAAGTTCAAAAAATGAAATCCCTTTGTAACAGACGAGTTTCCGTATGAAACCCTGATACTTCGAAAGAGATTGTCCGTTTTGTACACGAAGTGCATCCAGTTTTTGCCGTAAGCCTCTCTACTTTCTTGCACATGCTATGTGGGTGAAATGATGATACCATGCCAACTTTCAACCTTTTCAGAGTTCATTTGTAGTGCTTTTCAATTTCAGGGTCTTATAGCTGAAAAAATCAGTAAATGCATGAAAAATAACAAATGAAGTCAGAAAGGGTTGAAAATTGATGATGTGGCTTTGAATGGTGCATTTTGAACACAGAAAAACTATGGAGTTCAAATAAGTTCAAAAAAATGAAATCCCTTTGTAACAGACGAGTTTCCGTATGAAACCCTGATACTTCGAAAGAGATTGTCCGTTTTGTACACGAAGTGCATCCAGTTTTTGCCGTAAGCCTCTCTACTTTCTTGCACATGCTATGTGGGTGAAATGATGATACCATGCCAACTTTCAACCTTTTCAGAGTTCATTTGTAGTGCTTTTCAATTTCAGGGTCTTATAGCTGAAAAAATCAGTAAATGCATGAAAAATAACAAATGAAGTCAGAAAGGGTTGAAAATTGATGATGTGGCTTTGAATGGTGCATTTTGAACACAGAAAAAGTATGGAGTTCAAATAAGTTCAAAAAAATGAAATCCCTTTGTAACAGACGAGTTTCCGTATGAAACCCTGATACTTCGAAAGAGATTGTCCGTTTTGTACACGAAGTGCATCCAGTTTTTGCCGTAAGCCTCTCTACTTTCTTGCACATGCTATGTGGGTGAAATGATGATACCATGCCAACTTTCAACCTTTTCAGAGTTCATTTGTAGTGCTTTTCAATTTCAGGGTCTTATAGCTGAAAAAATCAGTAAATGCATGAAAAATAACAAATGAAGTCAGAAAGGGTTGAAAATTGATGATGTGGCTTTGAATGGTGCATTTTGAACACAGAAAAAGTATGGAGTTCAAATAAGTTCAAAAAAATGAAATCCCTTTGTAACAGACGAGTTTCCGTATGAAACCCTGATACTTCGAAAGAGATTGTCCGTTTTGTACACGAAGTGCATCCAGTTTTTGCCGTAAGCCTCTCTACTTTCTTGCACATGCTATGTGGGTGAAATGATGATACCATGCCAACTTTCAACCTTTTCAGAGTTCATTTGTAGTGCTTTTCAATTTCAGGGTCTTATAGCTGAAAAAAATCAGTAAATGCATGAAAAATAACAAATGAAGTCAGAAAGGGTTGAAAATTGATGATGTGGCTTTGAATGGTGCATTTTGAACACAGAAAAACTATGGAGTTCAAATAAGTTCAAAAAAATGAAATCCCTTTGTAACAGACGAGTTTCCGTATGAAACCCTGATACTTCGAAAGAGATTGTCCGTTTTGTACACGAAGTGCATCCAGTTTTTGCCGTAAGCCTCTCTACTTTCTTGCACATGCTATGTGGGTGAAATGATGATACCATGCCAACTTTCAACCTTTTCAGAGTTCATTTGTAGTGCTTTTCAATTTCAGGGTCTTATAGCTGAAAAAATCAGTAAATGCATGAAAAATAACAAATGAAGTCAGAAAGGGTTGAAAATTGATGATGTGGCTTTGAATGGTGCATTTTGAACACAGAAAAAGTATGGAGTTCAAATAAGTTCAAAAAAATGAAATCCCTTTGTAACAGACGAGTTTCCGTATGAAACCCTGATACTTCGAAAGAGATTGTCCGTTTTGTACACGAAGTGCATCCAGTTTTTGCCGTAAGCCTCTCTACTTTCTTGCACATGCTATGTGGGTGAAATGATGATACCATGCCAACTTTCAACCTTTTCAGAGTTCATTTGTAGTGCTTTTCAATTTCAGGGTCTTATAGCTGAAAAAATCAGTAAATGCATGAAAAATAACAAATGAAGTCAGAAAGGGTTGAAAATTGATGATGTGGCTTTGAATGGTGCATTTTGAACACAGAAAAAGTATGGAGTTCAAATAAGTTCAAAAAAATGAAATCCCTTTGTAACAGACGAGTTTCCGTATGAAACCCTGATACTTCGAAAGAGATTGTCCGTTTTGTACACGAAGTGCATCCAGTTTTTGCCGTAAGCCTCTCTACTTTCTTGCACATGCTATGTGGGTGAAATGATGATACCATGCCAACTTTCAACCTTTTCAGAGTTCATTTGTAGTGCTTTTCAATTTCAGGGTCTTATAGCTGAAAAAATCAGTAAATGCATGAAAAATAACAAATGAAGTCAGAAAGGGTTGAAAATTGATGATGTGGCTTTGAATGGTGCATTTTGAACACAGAAAAAGTATGGAGTTCAAATAAGTTCAAAAAAATGAAATCCCTTTGTAACAGACGAGTTTCCGTATGAAACCCTGATACTTCGAAAGAGATTGTCCGTTTTGTACACGAAGTGCATCCAGTTTTTGCCGTAAGCCTCTCTACTTTCTTGCACATGCTATGTGGGTGAAATGATGATACCATGCCAACTTTCAACCTTTTCAGAGTTCATTTGTAGTGCTTTTCAATTTCAGGGTCTTATAGCTGAAAAAATCAGTAAATGCATGAAAAATAACAAATGAAGTCAGAAAGGGTTGAAAATTGATGATGTGGCTTTGAATGGTGCATTTTGAACACAGAAAAAGTATGGAGTTCAAATAAGTTCAAAAAAATGAAATCCCTTTTGTAACAGACGAGTTTCCGTATGAAACCCTGATACTTCGAAAGAGATTGTCCGTTTTGTACACGAAGTGCATCCAGTTTTTGCCGTAAGCCTCTCTACTTTCTTGCACATGCTATGTGGGTGAAATGATGATACCATGCCAACTTTCAACCTTTTCAGAGTTCATTTGTAGTGCTTTTCAATTTCAGGGTCTTATAGCTGAAAAAATCAGTAAATGCATGAAAAATAACAAATGAAGTCAGAAAGGGTTGAAAATTGATGATGTGGCTTTGAATGGTGCATTTTGAACACAGAAAAAGTATGGAGTTCAAATAAGTTCAAAAAAATGAAATCCCTTTTGTAACAGACGAGTTTCCGTATGAAACCCTGATACTTCGAAAGAGATTGTCCGTTTTGTACACGAAGTGCATCCAGTTTTTGCCGTAAGCCTCTCTACTTTCTTGCACATGCTATGTGGGTGAAATGATGATACCATGCCAACTTTCAACCTTTTCAGAGTTCATTTGTAGTGCTTTTCAATTTCAGGGTCTTATAGCTGAAAAAATCAGTAAATGCATGAAAAATAACAAATGAAGTCAGAAAGGGTTGAAAATTGATGATGTGGCTTTGAATGGTGCATTTTGAACACAGAAAAAGTATGGAGTTCAAATAAGTTCAAAAAAATGAAATCCCTTTGTAACAGACGAGTTTCCGTATGAAACCCTGATACTTCGAAAGAGATTGTCCGTTTTGTACACGAAGTGCATCCAGTTTTTGCCGTAAGCCTCTCTACTTTCTTGCACATGCTATGTGGGTGAAATGATGATACCATGCCAACTTTCAACCTTTTCAGAGTTCATTTGTAGTGCTTTTCAATTTCAGGGTCTTATAGCTGAAAAAATCAGTAAATGCATGAAAAATAACAAATGAAGTCAGAAAGGGTTGAAAATTGATGATGTGGCTTTGAATGGTGCATTTTGAACACAGAAAAAGTATGGAGTTCAAATAAGTTCAAAAAAATGAAATCCCTTTGTAACAGACGAGTTTCCGTATGAAACCCTGATACTTCGAAAGAGATTGTCCGTTTTGTACACGAAGTGCATCCAGTTTTTGCCGTAAGCCTCTCTACTTTCTTGCACATGCTATGTGGGTGAAATGATGATACCATGCCAACTTTCAACCTTTTCAGAGTTCATTTGTAGTGCTTTTCAATTTCAGGGTCTTATAGCTGAAAAAAATCAGTAAATGCATGAAAAATAACAAATGAAGTCAGAAAGGGTTGAAAATTGATGATGTGGCTTTGAATGGTGCATTTTGAACACAGAAAAAGTATGGAGTTCAAATAAGTTCAAAAAATGAAATCCCTTTTGTAACAGACGAGTTTCCGTATGAAACCCTGATACTTCGAAAGAGATTGTCCGTTTTGTACACGAAGTGCATCCAGTTTTTGCCGTAAGCCTCTCTACTTTCTTGCACATGCTATGTGGGTGAAATGATGATACCATGCCAACTTTCAACCTTTTCAGAGTTCATTTGTAGTGCTTTTCAATTTCAGGGTCTTATAGCTGAAAAAATCAGTAAATGCATGAAAAATAACAAATGAAGTCAGAAAGGGTTGAAAATTGATGATGTGGCTTTGAATGGTGCATTTTGAACACAGAAAAAGTATGGAGTTCAAATAAGTTCAAAAAAATGAAATCCCTTTTGTAACAGACGAGTTTCCGTATGAAACCCTGATACTTCGAAAGAGATTGTCCGTTTTGTACACGAAGTGCATCCAGTTTTTGCCGTAAGCCTCTCTACTTTCTTGCACATGCTATGTGGGTGAAATGATGATACCATGCCAACTTTCAACCTTTTCAGAGTTCATTTGTAGTGCTTTTCAATTTCAGGGTCTTATAGCTGAAAAAATCAGTAAATGCATGAAAAATAACAAATGAAGTCAGAAAGGGTTGAAAATTGATGATGTGGCTTTGAATGGTGCATTTTGAACACAGAAAAAGTATGGAGTTCAAATAAGTTCAAAAAAATGAAATCCCTTTTGTAACAGACGAGTTTCCGTATGAAACCCTGATACTTCGAAAGAGATTGTCCGTTTTGTACACGAAGTGCATCCAGTTTTTGCCGTAAGCCTCTCTACTTTCTTGCACATGCTATGTGGGTGAAATGATGATACCATGCCAACTTTCAACCTTTTCAGAGTTCATTTGTAGTGCTTTTCAATTTCAGGGTCTTATAGCTGAAAAAAATCAGTAAATGCATGAAAAATAACAAATGAAGTCAGAAAGGGTTGAAAATTGATGATGTGGCTTTGAATGGTGCATTTTGAACACAGAAAAAGTATGGAGTTCAAATAAGTTCAAAAAATGAAATCCCTTTGTAACAGACGAGTTTCCGTATGAAACCCTGATACTTCGAAAGAGATTGTCCGTTTTGTACACGAAGTGCATCCAGTTTTTGCCGTAAGCCTCTCTACTTTCTTGCACATGCTATGTGGGTGAAATGATGATACCATGCCAACTTTCAACCTTTTCAGAGTTCATTTGTAGTGCTTTTCAATTTCAGGGTCTTATAGCTGAAAAAATCAGTAAATGCATGAAAAATAACAAATGAAGTCAGAAAGGGTTGAAAATTGATGATGTGGCTTTGAATGGTGCATTTTGAACACAGAAAAAGTATGGAGTTCAAATAAGTTCAAAAAAATGAAATCCCTTTGTAACAGACGAGTTTCCGTATGAAACCCTGATACTTCGAAAGAGATTGTCCGTTTTGTACACGAAGTGCATCCAGTTTTTGCCGTAAGCCTCTCTACTTTCTTGCACATGCTATGTGGGTGAAATGATGATACCATGCCAACTTTCAACCTTTTCAGAGTTCATTTGTAGTGCTTTTCAATTTCAGGGTCTTATAGCTGAAAAAATCAGTAAATGCATGAAAAATAACAAATGAAGTCAGAAAGGGTTGAAAATTGATGATGTGGCTTTGAATGGTGCATTTTGAACACAGAAAAAGTATGGAGTTCAAATAAGTTCAAAAAAATGAAATCCCTTTGTAACAGACGAGTTTCCGTATGAAACCCTGATACTTCGAAAGAGATTGTCCGTTTTGTACACGAAGTGCATCCAGTTTTTGCCGTAAGCCTCTCTACTTTCTTGCACATGCTATGTGGGTGAAATGATGATACCATGCCAACTTTCAACCTTTTCAGAGTTCATTTGTAGTGCTTTTCAATTTCAGGGTCTTATAGCTGAAAAAAATCAGTAAATGCATGAAAAATAACAAATGAAGTCAGAAAGGGTTGAAAATTGATGATGTGGCTTTGAATGGTGCATTTTGAACACAGAAAAAGTATGGAGTTCAAATAAGTTCAAAAAATGAAATCCCTTTGTAACAGACGAGTTTCCGTATGAAACCCTGATACTTCGAAAGAGATTGTCCGTTTTGTACACGAAGTGCATCCAGTTTTTGCCGTAAGCCTCTCTACTTTCTTGCACATGCTATGTGGGTGAAATGATGATACCATGCCAACTTTCAACCTTTTCAGAGTTCATTTGTAGTGCTTTTCAATTTCAGGGTCTTATAGCTGAAAAAATCAGTAAATGCATGAAAAATAACAAATGAAGTCAGAAAGGGTTGAAAATTGATGATGTGGCTTTGAATGGTGCATTTTGAACACAGAAAAAGTATGGAGTTCAAATAAGTTCAAAAAAATGAAATCCCTTTGTAACAGACGAGTTTCCGTATGAAACCCTGATACTTCGAAAGAGATTGTCCGTTTTGTACACGAAGTGCATCCAGTTTTTGCCGTAAGCCTCTCTACTTTCTTGCACATGCTATGTGGGTGAAATGATGATACCATGCCAACTTTCAACCTTTTCAGAGTTCATTTGTAGTGCTTTTCAATTTCAGGGTCTTATAGCTGAAAAAAATCAGTAAATGCATGAAAAATAACAAATGAAGTCAGAAAGGGTTGAAAATTGATGATGTGGCTTTGAATGGTGCATTTTGAACACAGAAAAAGTATGGAGTTCAAATAAGTTCAAAAAAATGAAATCCCTTTGTAACAGACGAGTTTCCGTATGAAACCCTGATACTTCGAAAGAGATTGTCCGTTTTGTACACGAAGTGCATCCAGTTTTTGCCGTAAGCCTCTCTACTTTCTTGCACATGCTATGTGGGTGAAATGATGATACCATGCCAACTTTCAACCTTTTCAGAGTTCATTTGTAGTGCTTTTCAATTTCAGGGTCTTATAGCTGAAAAAATCAGTAAATGCATGAAAAATAACAAATGAAGTCAGAAAGGGTTGAAAATTGATGATGTGGCTTTGAATGGTGCATTTTGAACACAGAAAAAGTATGGAGTTCAAATAAGTTCAAAAAAATGAAATCCCTTTTGTAACAGACGAGTTTCCGTATGAAACCCTGATACTTCGAAAGAGATTGTCCGTTTTGTACACGAAGTGCATCCAGTTTTTGCCGTAAGCCTCTCTACTTTCTTGCACATGCTATGTGGGTGAAATGATGATACCATGCCAACTTTCAACCTTTTCAGAGTTCATTTGTAGTGCTTTTCAATTTCAGGGTCTTATAGCTGAAAAAATCAGTAAATGCATGAAAAATAACAAATGAAGTCAGAAAGGGTTGAAAATTGATGATGTGGCTTTGAATGGTGCATTTTGAACACAGAAAAAGTATGGAGTTCAAATAAGTTCAAAAAAATGAAATCCCTTTGTAACAGACGAGTTTCCGTATGAAACCCTGATACTTCGAAAGAGATTGTCCGTTTTGTACACGAAGTGCATCCAGTTTTTGCCGTAAGCCTCTCTACTTTCTTGCACATGCTATGTGGGTGAAATGATGATACCATGCCAACTTTCAACCTTTTCAGAGTTCATTTGTAGTGCTTTTCAATTTCAGGGTCTTATAGCTGAAAAAAATCAGTAAATGCATGAAAAATAACAAATGAAGTCAGAAAGGGTTGAAAATTGATGATGTGGCTTTGAATGGTGCATTTTGAACACAGAAAAAGTATGGAGTTCAAATAAGTTCAAAAAAATGAAATCCCTTTGTAACAGACGAGTTTCCGTATGAAACCCTGATACTTCGAAAGAGATTGTCCGTTTTGTACACGAAGTGCATCCAGTTTTTGCCGTAAGCCTCTCTACTTTCTTGCACATGCTATGTGGGTGAAATGATGATACCATGCCAACTTTCAACCTTTTCAGAGTTCATTTGTAGTGCTTTTCAATTTCAGGGTCTTATAGCTGAAAAAATCAGTAAATGCATGAAAAATAACAAATGAAGTCAGAAAGGGTTGAAAATTGATGATGTGGCTTTGAATGGTGCATTTTGAACACAGAAAAAGTATGGAGTTCAAATAAGTTCAAAAAAATGAAATCCCTTTGTAACAGACGAGTTTCCGTATGAAACCCTGATACTTCGAAAGAGATTGTCCGTTTTGTACACGAAGTGCATCCAGTTTTTGCCGTAAGCCTCTCTACTTTCTTGCACATGCTATGTGGGTGAAATGATGATACCATGCCAACTTTCAACCTTTTCAGAGTTCATTTGTAGTGCTTTTCAATTTCAGGGTCTTATAGCTGAAAAAATCAGTAAATGCATGAAAAATAACAAATGAAGTCAGAAAGGGTTGAAAATTGATGATGTGGCTTTGAATGGTGCATTTTGAACACAGAAAAAGTATGGAGTTCAAATAAGTTCAAAAAAATGAAATCCCTTTGTAACAGACGAGTTTCCGTATGAAACCCTGATACTTCGAAAGAGATTGTCCGTTTTGTACACGAAGTGCATCCAGTTTTTGCCGTAAGCCTCTCTACTTTCTTGCACATGCTATGTGGGTGAAATGATGATACCATGCCAACTTTCAACCTTTTCAGAGTTCATTTGTAGTGCTTTTCAATTTCAGGGTCTTATAGCTGAAAAAATCAGTAAATGCATGAAAAATAACAAATGAAGTCAGAAAGGGTTGAAAATTGATGATGTGGCTTTGAATGGTGCATTTTGAACACAGAAAAACTATGGAGTTCAAATAAGTTCAAAAAAATGAAATCCCTTTGTAACAGACGAGTTTCCGTATGAAACCCTGATACTTCGAAAGAGATTGTCCGTTTTGTACACGAAGTGCATCCAGTTTTTGCCGTAAGCCTCTCTACTTTCTTGCACATGCTATGTGGGTGAAATGATGATACCATGCCAACTTTCAACCTTTTCAGAGTTCATTTGTAGTGCTTTTCAATTTCAGGGTCTTATAGCTGAAAAAATCAGTAAATGCATGAAAAATAACAAATGAAGTCAGAAAGGGTTGAAAATTGATGATGTGGCTTTGAATGGTGCATTTTGAACACAGAAAAACTATGGAGTTCAAATAAGTTCAAAAAAATGAAATCCCTTTGTAACAGACGAGTTTCCGTATGAAACCCTGATACTTCGAAAGAGATTGTCCGTTTTGTACACGAAGTGCATCCAGTTTTTGCCGTAAGCCTCTCTACTTTCTTGCACATGCTATGTGGGTGAAATGATGATACCATGCCAACTTTCAACCTTTTCAGAGTTCATTTGTAGTGCTTTTCAATTTCAGGGTCTTATAGCTGAAAAAATCAGTAAATGCATGAAAAATAACAAATGAAGTCAGAAAGGGTTGAAAATTGATGATGTGGCTTTGAATGGTGCATTTTGAACACAGAAAAACTATGGAGTTCAAATAAGTTCAAAAAAATGAAATCCCTTTGTAACAGACGAGTTTCCGTATGAAACCCTGATACTTCGAAAGAGATTGTCCGTTTTGTACACGAAGTGCATCCAGTTTTTGCCGTAAGCCTCTCTACTTTCTTGCACATGCTATGTGGGTGAAATGATGATACCATGCCAACTTTCAACCTTTTCAGAGTTCATTTGTAGTGCTTTTCAATTTCAGGGTCTTATAGCTGAAAAAATCAGTAAATGCATGAAAAATAACAAATGAAGTCAGAAAGGGTTGAAAATTGATGATGTGGCTTTGAATGGTGCATTTTGAACACAGAAAAACTATGGAGTTCAAATAAGTTCAAAAAAATGAAATCCCTTTGTAACAGACGAGTTTCCGTATGAAACCCTGATACTTCGAAAGAGATTGTCCGTTTTGTACACGAAGTGCATCCAGTTTTTGCCGTAAGCCTCTCTACTTTCTTGCACATGCTATGTGGGTGAAATGATGATACCATGCCAACTTTCAACCTTTTCAGAGTTCATTTGTAGTGCTTTTCAATTTCAGGGTCTTATAGCTGAAAAAATCAGTAAATGCATGAAAATAACAAATGAAGTCAGAAAGGGTTGAAAATTGATGATGTGGCTTTGAATGGTGCATTTTGAACACAGAAAAACTATGGAGTTCAAATAAGTTCAAAAAAATGAAATCCCTTTGTAACAGACGAGTTTCCGTATGAAACCCTGATACTTCGAAAGAGATTGTCCGTTTTGTACACGAAGTGCATCCAGTTTTTGCCGTAAGCCTCTCTACTTTCTTGCACATGCTATGTGGGTGAAATGATGATACCATGCCAACTTTCAACCTTTTCAGAGTTCATTTGTAGTGCTTTTCAATTTCAGGGTCTTATAGCTGAAACAAATCAGTAAATGCATCAAAAATAAGAAATGAAGTCAGAAAGGGTTGAAAATTGATGATGTGGCTTTGAATGGTGCATTTTGAACACAGAAAAACTATGGAGTTCAAATAAGTTCAAAAAAATTGAAATCCCTTTGTAACAGACGAGTTTCCGTATGAAACCCTGATACTTCGAAAGAGATTGTCCGTTTTGTACACGAAGTGCATCCAATTTTTGCCGTAAGCCTCTCTACTTTTTTGCACATGCTATGTGGGTGAAATGATGATACCATGCCAACTTTCAACCTTTTCAGAATTCATTTGTAGTGCTTTCAATTTGAGGGTCTTATAGCTCAAAATAATCAGTAAATGCATGAAAAATGGTGCATGAAAAATAACAAATAGAATAAATAAGTAATTAGAAACAAATTAATATAAACTTTAATAAAATATATAAGTAGAAACAAAATAAAATAAACTTTAATAACATTTATGAAACTAAAATTAACAAAGTATTTTCTGTTCAAAACATTATAAGCAACCTCTAGTATTATTGAAACTAAAATTATATAAAATTGATGCAACTAAAATTATCGAAGTATTTTCTGTTCAAAATCATGAAAAGCAAAAAGAATTTTCATAAAGAACTTTTTTTGTTAGAAACTTTAATAGCAAAAAGAATTATCATAAAATAAAATAAATAAGTAACTAGAAACAAAATAAAATGAATAAGTTTTTTGTTATAAGTAGAAACAAAACAAAATAAATAAAGCAAAAAAGAAAACAAAAAAATAGTCAAAAATTAAAAAATATGCCACCTACTGGGCCGCCACGGCCTGAATACGACTAGAAACCCATCGATGGGCCAGGATTCAGGCCCGCAGAAGGCCCAGTAGGCCCATCAGGCATATCAGTGACATTTAGGCCCGTAAGCCTTCAATAGAGAGGAGCTCGAGAGGTGTGCGGCAGTGGGGCTTATAAACCACTGCGCGCCCCTCTCAACTAGCGAGGTGGGACTAAACTTTCGACGCGGGCGCAGCAGCACAGGACCTCTGGTCCCGGTTGGTAGCACCAACCGGGACTAAAGGGGGGCATTGGTACCAATGCCTCCCTTTAGTCCCGGTTGGTGCCACCAACCGGGACCAAAGGCCGCCGCTTCCTGCCCTTTGGCCTACCGAAAACTGACCTCTTGGTCACGGTTGGTGGCACCAACCGGGACTAAAGTGGTGCATTGGTCCCGGTTGGTGCACGAACCGGACCAATGCTCTTGGTATATCAGCAGGACTTGTGAAAAATTCACTTCTATCTCGAGGTTGACCGCCCCGACGACGCTGATGACATCGACGCCGCCAGGCTGCCGCCCCTGCCCCGACCTCGCCGCCCCCTGCCCCGACCTCACCGCCGTCTCCGTCGTCGTCATCGCCCCTTCCCCGGCCTCGCCGCACCCTGCCCCGGCCTCATCGCTGCCCCCTGCCCCGACCTCGCCGCCGTCGCCCCTGCCCTGGCCTCGCCCGCCCCCTGCCCCGACCTCGTCCGCCGTCCCCGTCGTCGCCGTCGCCTCGTGCCCCAGCCTCGCCGCACCCCTGCCCCTACCTCGTCCGCCCATCGCCCTTGCCCCGACCTCGCCGCCGCTCGCCTGCATTGTGAGCCTCCACGCCATTCCCCCTCCTCTCCTCCTTCCTCCCCGCGCCCCAACGCCGTCGCCCGCCCCGACGCCGACGACGAAGCAGGCCCCCTGTTCATATGCAAAAGTTAGGATTTTTGGTGATATTATTGTAGAATATGATGATGATATTGTAGAATATGCAAATGTTTGTATGTTCACATGCAATGAATTTTTATTTTGTTCATAGAATTTTTTTGTTCATAGAAATTTTATTGTAATTTTGTTCATAGGATTTTTTTTTGTTTCGTTTAGTTTTAGGATTATTTTAGTTTATGTTTAGTTTAGGAAGAAGGAAAAGAAAAAGATGAAGAAGAGGAGAAATAAATAAGAGGAAAAAAGGAAAAAAAGAGGAGAGGAAGAAAGGAATAGAGGAGAAGAAGAAAAAATAGAACATACAAACATTATTTTTTCTTCTTCTCCTCTTTTTCTTCTTCTTTTTTTTCTTCTTCTTCCTTTTCTTATTTTTTATCGGGTAGGTCGTTGTCAATATAACCCCCTCTCGACCGTGATAACTTATACCACGGGAGCACCCCTGGCCCTCTCGCTCGACTAAAACTCTCGAGGACACCCAAACCCTAGAAAAAAATAATGTCGGTCTCCTACCCCCTCCCGCCGCGCCCCTACCCGACAAACTGTCTCGAGGCCACCCAAATTTACCAAGTTAAAAGAGCGTTGTCGTCTAGGCCACCCTGAACCCCTTGAAGCGTTGTTGAGGCCACCCCAAACCCTTGAAGCGTTGCCGAGGCCACCCCAAACCCTAGAGAAGCGTCGAGGCCATGCCACTAATATGATTCCTTATTGTGCTTAGCTAGCTAGTTCAACATTTGCCACTAATATATCCATCTGTCATGTTTGCATAATAATTGCCATGTTGTAAATATTTGCAGAAACTATGGACCCGCACCCCCGAGACGAAGCAAAAGAAGCGGTGTTGGGGGAGATAATCGCACACAGAAGTGATGCCGTCTTGTCGTTTCTCAACGACACATGCACCGATGGTCTTGAAAGACAGGATGAAGAAGCAGGCTACGACGATGATCAAACAATGGAGGACGAAGGACACCGTGATGACGGCTCCGGTGACCGAATGGAGGGGGAAGGACAGGATGAAGAAGCAGGCTCCGGTGACCGAACGGAGTCCGGCTAGGTATATATATTAATTAATTAAGCATGTGCTGACTATAGCTAATTGATGCATTAATTGTTTTTGGTATGTACACATATTAACTCTCTTCTTTTTCTTCTTTTCTAGCTCTCCGGATTGAGCAACACTTCAGTAACGAGACGAGGCCCGAAGAGAAAGTTGCGCGCGGATGAAAGGTACACAATCATCGAAATTGATCGCGCTGGCCAACCGATTGAACCCTCCGGACCAAGCAAAAATTTAATGCTCAGTGCGGGGTTCTAGTGAGGGACATGATCCCGATCAGCATCGAGCAATGGTTGAATCCTAAGGACAAAGACTCTCAGGTGTCTTATGTCAGCGATAGGCAGAAAGCTGATCTTTGGACCGCGCTGCAGGAAAATTTCACCTTCCCGCCAGAGGAGGATCCGTAGAATCCAGTTAAAAAGCCAATGATCAAGGCTTATGCTCTTAAGAAGATGGCTGAGCTATTCAGGAGGTGGAAGAATGAGCTGAAATCATCGTTTGTCGACCAAGACAAGACTCCTGAATTCATCGGCCGATTTGAGAAGATCAAAGATCAGTGGCCCGAATTTGTCACCAAAAAGAAATCTGAGAGAGCAGCGAAGATGTCAGCGACAAACAAGAAAAATGCTGCAAAGAAGAAGCATCACCATCGCACGGGGTCAGGTGGCTACCTGAAAGCCCGGCTGCTGTGGGACAAGGCTGAGAATGACCTCATTGATAAAGGGATCGAACCAGAGACGCGACGCTGGCCAGACCGTTGCAGGACTTGGTTCTTCGGGGTTGGGGGAAATTGGACCCTGTAACAGGGAAGTGCGTTTGGACCGACGAGCAGCTGAACACACCCATCGAGAAGCTTCAGGAGTATATCGAAAAGGCGCAGCAAGGGACGTTCGTTCCGGACAGAGAGAACGACGAGCTCACAGAGGCCCTCGGGAATCCTGAGCACCCCGGACGGACACGAGGCACGCCAGGCTCCCTTTCGTGGAAGGCTGGATTTCCCGACGCAGGCGGTTACAAACGCCGGGAGAGAAGAAGAAAAAGGAGTTGACCCAACTACAGGCGCTGCACGCAAGGGTACAAGCGCTAGAGGAACGAGAGGCAGTTCGCAGCACGCGACCTGCCGAAGCTACACCCGAAGCTACCCCGCCATCTCAGCGGAGAAGCAGCGTGGCTTCCACGGAGCTGCTTCAGGAGCCTGTCTTCACGGCTCCTGCTAGCTACCCCGTAGATGCTATCACGGAGTCTCAGCATTGCCACCTTATGACGCAGTGGATGGAATTGAAAGTCAAGGCGGCTGTTGGCTCTGTTGCACCTCCTGAACCTGGCGCAACTTTTCACTGCCGGCCGATTCCAGAAGGATATGCTAGGGTGATGGTCGATGAAATCACAGAAGGATTTGAGGACCTCCAGCTTGACCACCCTATGGGTGAAGGGGAGACTCGGCTGGGTTCTTGTCTGAAGACTCCATGCCTATGGCGGAAGGAGCTCATCAACCTTCCGAACTGGATGCCTCCGCCTCCTCCTCCTCCTCCGGCGAGTCAGGGCACTCCGCCTCCTCCACCGCCTCCTCCTCCGGCGAGTGACGATCAGGGCACTCAACCTCCTTCTCCGGCGCGTGGCGGCACTCCACCTCCTTCTCCGCCTACGCCGGCGCGCCCGAGCAGCCACCAGCCTCCTCCTTCTCCGCCTCGCCAGCAAGGGCGGAAGAGACCCGCCGCCGCCCCGTCTGCTCCGATGCGTCGTAGTCCTTCTCCTCCGCCTCGTAAGCAAGCACGAAAGAAGACAGCTGCAACCGCTCCGTCTGCTCCGCCGTCTAGCAGTACAGCCAGAGGCGGGAGGCAATACAGATACGGTCCACCTCTCAAGCCTCTAGAGAAGTTACCGTACGAGAGGACCGCGGAGGAAAACGCGAAGATCGTGCAGACCGAAGTGAAGGACTTCTTTGAAGGGTTGAAAGCAAAGAGACATCCATCTCCGGAGGAGAAGGTAGATCCGGTGAAAGCAAAGCGCACTATCGATGCCCTGAAGAAACCACCAAAGTCTCCGCCGAAAACCAACTATGAGCGCATTACTGAAAAGGCATATCTCGAAGCGGAGCGGTCGGGAAGTACTGTCAGTGATCAAAGGTTAAAAGAACGAGCAGCTGGGAAAAAAATTGCCCAGCTCGGCGAACAAGCAAACCAATCGTGCCCCCCGCTCAATGTGTCTAGCGACATCGTCGCTAATGCTCCGGGGATGGTGCCCGGTTATAGCAATATTGGAGATTACCTGCCCGACGATGTACATTATGATTTCTTGGAGGTGGACGAACACAGATACGAGTACGGGAAGCCTCTCGTCAAAGATGAAAAATCTCTAACAACGATGATGCGAAGATTCCATAATTGGTACATGAAAACCTGTAGAGAGTCTGGGGGACGAATACTTTGTATCTGAGAATTAAAGAGGAGCACGACCTCGTTGGAACTGATCTGTTGCATGTTCCATTTGAGGAGTTCTTCCAGCTCTTCAATCAAAAGGCCCTCGATAAATTAACGGTCACTTGCTACTGTCTGTAAGTACTACTTCTGTCATTAAGTCTCTATATATAGCTCAGCTCTTTCATTGCATGTATTTATAATTATCCTCACTATATTATGCAGATTGAAGATCGTCGAGTGCAGAAAAGCAGAAATGTATGATATTGGGTTCATTAACACAAATCTCATAGATGAATTTCAGGTTACAAAGAACGCCGAAGAGGCCGAGGCCAACTTGCTCAAATCATTGTTAATAAATCAAAACAAAGATTTAATACTCTTTCCTTACAACTTCAAGTGAGTGTTACTGTCGTGTGCATATTCGGTTTCCCTTATTACTCGAGCGAGGTTATAGTAATGTAATTGATGAGTTATGCATGCGTGCGCAACTTCCACTATATTCTCCTGGAGATTAAGCTTGAGCGGGGACTAGTAACCGTCTTAGACTCGAGACGAAAAGATCCCGAGACCTATGCGGACATGACTAAAATTCTCAACAAGTAAGTTCAATCGATCATTATCGCACCATATCGGCAACTTTTTGTTCATTTCCTGACATCTCAAGTAATAATTATTTTCTTTGTTTTGCAGGGTTTGGAAACAGTTCACCGCAGAATCTCCGGGACTGCCGAAGGAGCTGCAATATAAATACCCGAAAGTAAGTACTACTAGCTAGCTAGTTGCGCGCATCTCCCGTTGATTCTAGCTACTTTCATCAATGTCATTTATTATGCTTCATTATCAGTTTGATTGACCTCTATTTCTCGTAAAGTGCTTGTGGCAGGAATAAGAAAATGATTACTGTGGATACTACGTGTGCGAGTTCTTCTGCAACGCGACTTTGAAAAATAAGCGGGGCTACTCTAAAAGACAATATGAAGTGCGTAAGCAATAATATTCACAATTTCATTTTATTACACCATCATTTCTGTTGAGTTTCATTCATATATATGTATTAACCCCCTTCTTCAAATTAGACGTGGCAGATGCGGAATGAACTCCTACCACAAGATCGCATGAAAGCAATTCAAGAGGAATTGGCGGGATTCTTTCTTGACCACGTCATCAATAAAGTCGGAGAATACCATGTGGAAGTTGAGTTCAAATGCTAGGGGATTGTAAGAGATCTTACATATTGTATATGTATGTAGCTAGTAGCGTCGGATAGATAATACGAAAACTTGTTGTTCGACCAATCTCTCGGAGAAGGAGAGGTGGATCACTTCTCTCGGTATGCATGACGAACTTCTATACTTAATGGTTTCCTTCATTTTCTTACTAGCTAGCGTGTCGAGGGACTCTCTATGTATAGTATGTAGCGTCGACCAAGCACGGAGATAAGAGAGGACACTTCTCTCTATTAATTAATTAGCTACCTAACACAATATATGAAACACCTTAATTAACCATACAAAACCCCCAAATCCACCCCCCCTTTCAGAAAAAAAAACAAAAACCCTAGCCCCTGAACAGCTGACGCGTGGATGCCTATTGGTCCCGGTTGGTGCCACCAACCGGGACTAAAGGGCCTCCTGCCTGGGCTCGCAGCACCGGCCATGTGGAGGCCCATCTGTCCCGGTTAGTATAAGAACCGGGACTAAAGGCCTAGGCATTAGTAACGACCCTTTAGTCCCGGTTCCCCAACCGGGACAGATGGGCCTTATGAACCGGTACAAATGGTCATTTTTCTACTAGTGTACCAGGAGGGAAAAGGCACATATACTTATACTCCGGTAAAAACAAGCAAGGAAGAGAATCGTCTGAGGCCTATCCTTGAATCATCAAAGGTAAAGAAGGAGACGAATAAGGGGTAAAGACGAAGAGGCACAGTTAACTGATCAATGCCTAACCCAATCAATAATGTTGGTGGATCAAATTATTTCTAGGAGCAAAGTACATAACATAAAAATCCTTTTTACAAAGAGAACCTCTTATCCAACAGTAAACCGATATTTCCTGATCAACAAAATAAATATTTTGGAAGTTAATGCAATTAAGAAAATCAGCATGTAAAATAAACAGATGTTGCCTGCATAGCAATTGTTTAGAAGTTGTATCTCATTGAATAACACATACAAAGCTCTGATGTCTTATTTCTAAGGATATTATTCATCTTTTGACAGTTGGAAACGAAATGTAAAACTGACATCAAATGGGAATTAATATTTTATATGGGAATGCCTACTGGTCTTGGAAAAACATTCTTACACTTTGTTATGCTACCTTGCAAGATAATGGTAAATAATTTTCTAAACTGAATATCCTCAAAAGAGAAAAAAAATCTAAACTGAAAAATGGAGAATAAATATTTACGATGGACTAAACTATCTGTCATTACATCATGAACCATGGCCTTTGATGCCATATAAACCTAGCTTGGATGCCGAAGAATCAATTTGTTGAACATCCGTATAAAACAGTGCGAAGAGGCTTATCTCTCTACATGAATTGAGTAAGGAGACAGTCACAACATACTATTTGTAGAGTTCTATGATTCCGCTATCCAACTTCTGTAGCTTTAACAATGGTGGAAGAATAAGCTAAATGAACCATGTAAAAGCAAAGGAGCAGATGAAGATCATGTTGATATTATCAAACATATAAACAAAGATCCCTCTTCCTTGGATCCTAGCTAGACGAGGAATCATGCACAAAGGAACAATACCACCAGCATTCCATACACAAAGAAACAACAAATGCAGGTCCTACCAGGATTCAGACAAGGAACAAAAGGCATATAGATACATACAAAAAAACAAGCAAAGAGAATAATACACTTGACTTTTCCACAAACAAGACAAGAAACAAAAAGCCTTCATTGGCCAGCCTGCACACCAATCATATGGCCATACAACCATGCACCAAGCCCTGGAAACGAAGAGGAGTGGAAAGGAGGAGGAGAAGAGGTGTTGACCTGCAGATCCATGAAGGGAGATGCATGAGGCTGCTACCAGACGATGCGCAACCACATATCAAAGCAGGCACCAACCAGGGGATAGAGTAAAAGCACAAGAATCCAGTAACAACGGACCAATCTGCAAGAAAAACAAAGAAATATCATTGATGAGCAGCAGCCAATGAGCGAGAATGGAAAAAAAATAGACTCGTGAAGCAACTGATAAGGCGAAGTGACCAGAAGAACAAGTGGCGTGCAATGAAATTACGCGAAGACAAAATTAGGAACGAGGGGGACATCTTCCTCCCCCGTTGCCTCCTATTCCTCTCCATCTCTCCCCCACAACCTCCATGTCCTCCTCTTCTTCCTTCCCCCATGACCTCCATGGCCTCCAGCCCTTCCTCCCAGCTCTCACATGTTGGCGTATGAACAAGAGGAGGCAAAGGAAGGGGGCGCACCTGGAGCAGCAGCAGCAATGCTAGGGTTAGGGTTGGAGTAGGGGGAGGCGGCGTCCCAAGCAGGCCATGGCATGAGCGTGAAGCAGGTAGCCCGTACATCACGCCGCTGAGTAGAAGCAATCGGAGGCCAGGGTCGGACAACAGCTCCGGCGGATTTGCGAGCGCCATGGCCGCCGCCTGACCTGCTCGCTCTCCCTCTTCTCTTCCCATCCCTTCTCATGACGAGAGAGGGGATATTACGGGCGGCGTGGTGTGAGGGAGATGAGGAGAGAAGTCCATGGCGGCGAGGTCTGACGAGCGGCGTCGGCGGCGATGTGGGTGGGGCGGCGAGGTCGAGGAGGAATGAATCGGGTGGGTGGGAGAGGGCTGGGGGGCTCTGTTGCGGCGCATCTGGACGGCGCCGGAGCAGTGGATGGATGCCGACGGTGTGGTTCGAGGCGGTGGGTGCCGGTGGCGGCGGTGTCGGCGGCGGCGGCGATGTGGGCGGGAGGAGAGGAGGCGCGCGGGAGGGAGGGGAACGAGAGAGAGGGGGAGAGGAGGCGCACGGGAGGGGGAAGGAAGCCGTCTAGGGTTGCCTCCACGGGAGCCGACCCTTTTATACCCCTGCGAGTGAAATGACGAAAATGCCCCCGGTGGGGCAGGCTATTTACGCGCGATGGCACGAAACAGGAGTAACTATTCATTCCTATAGTGCTCATCCTAGATCCGACGGCCGAGGTCATCCAGCGGGTCGATCCGACGGCCGAAAATGCATCAAGCAGTACGATCCGACGGCCGAGAGTGCCTGAGCTCTGAGAGAGCTCGGTGGAGGTTTCATCTCTTATTTCTGGATGCTGAGAATGGAATCTCGGCACAGAAGGTCGCATATCAAAGTACAAATTCAACTATAACGGAGTGTTGTCGTGATTCGACTACTTTCCATCTTTAATTACGGTGTGGTCTCCTTCCGTTCCACAAATAGTAGCATTTTAGCTTTCAAAATATTTGTTGCCCCGTTATAGAAACAGGGTGGTTTCTTTTCCCATCTTTTTATCCAAAGCTTCTTACAAGGCCTAGTATCTCAACGCAGGTGCCTTGAGCTCGACGAGAACATCTCCAGCAACGTCAAATTCAGTGACGACCCCACCATGGACATCCACCCCTATCGACTCGTTCGACGGCACGGGTTGAGCGTTTAGTTCCCGGAAGGTTCATATATAGATGTCCATATTCCGTATGAGATGGAGATCGTCACCAACTGAATTACTGTACCTTCCTCAGTTTTTTGTGGACATGGTCAACTGCTAATCCACACCTGACACCATCAAAGTTATTCATCAGTGAAATTCATCCTACTTAGGATAGATGCGCGTTGCAGGCTCCAGAATAACAAGGTAAATTATTAGTCAAATAAGCTCCTAATTCGCTCTGCTTATAAGATGATGAAGATGTTAACAGGATCCCTAGAGAAATGTCAGATTCATAGCATCCAATTTATTCTGTCGCTACAATGGCATAGTTTTTTTTTTCATTTCTACGAGCAAACTTCTTTTGCAACTTCACTTTATTTTTATTAATAAAGGACTGTGAGGCTGTTGCCTTGCAGTAAATAGTCAAAAAAAAAATACTTCACTTTATTTTTTCTACTGTGCAATATAACTTGGCCGAAAGCTGAAACAAATGTCCACCATGTAAAAGCAAGCAAATACATGATTAATTGTAAGATAAGGTATGACGGATGAATCAGAAAAGATGCCTCACGTGTTAATGAAGTTGATGATAATCAAACAACAAACAGAACGTACCTGAAATGGTAGAGCCAGGCAACCAGCAAATCAATGGGCAGTTCTGGTTGACCACAGATTCCAAATGCAGTGAGGTAGTAGCATGATAACATTAAGCATCTATGTGAGGTTGGTTCCAGTGATCTGCTGCGGGGGGTTTACTGAATAACAAACCTAGAGCAAAATAGCAATGATTCAGCAACAAACCTAGTGCTAACTGCCATCCTCTTTTCACAGTGAAACTGCGTCATGAGACAGATGGTGCAGTAACTAGTAGATTTATGTTTCTCCTAACATTTTGAAAGCATATGTCATGCTGAACAGTCAACTACAGATAGAAAATTTGGGCCAATTTAGTGCTTAACAGAGGGGAATTGACAAAACAATAAATTGTCCGTGGGAGCAAGAGCATTGGTGCATTACGGTGGTTCTAGTTAACAGCATTTTTTAAAATTGAAACATGCAGGAGAGCCTAGTTAACAGCATTGTTAAGGTAAGGCGGATGAATCAGAAAATATGCCTCGCGTGTTAATGAAGTTGATGATAATCAAACAACAAACAGAATTTACCTGAAATGGTAGAGTCAGGCAACCAGTAAATCAGTCTTGGTTGAACGCAGATTCCAAATGCAGTGATGTAGCATGATAACATTAAGCATCCTATGTCAGGTTGGTTCCAGCAATCTGCTGTGTAGTTTTACTGAGAAAAATATCAATACTTCAGCAACAAACCTATGCAACTGCCAGCCTTTTTTCACAGCGAAACTGCATCATGAGACAGATGGTAGAAACTAGTATAACTTTTATGTTTCTCCTACATTTTAAAATAATCCCATGCTGAACAGTCAGCTACAAATAGAAAATACGATCCAAAATGCTTAATGCAGGAAAGGATAGAACAGAATTTTGCTTGTGAGAGCGAGAGCATTAGTGCATTACGATGTTTCTAGTTAACAGCATTTTTTTGGTTGAACCTAATTAACAGCACTGATAAGTGCTGATCAGAATAAGCACAGGAGGGGGATTAGTGGAACTGGACAAGATGAGAGACATAATTAGGTAGCAGAAAACATACTTGGATCTTTTCATCAGTTAATCAGAAAGTAAACAAGAAGAAATAATATCGCAAAACACTACAGCATGGAGCCACTGACAAAAAAAGAGATGAAAAAAAACGTACCTCATGGTAGCTCACGGCCAGTTGATATAGCATAGCTCACAGCCAGCCAGCAACTAGAAGACGCAAGAATGAGGGAAAGGGCATAATGCCCCTGATTAGACAGAAAGTGTTGCCACTTTCAACATGGTGTCCCTGGTCCATCCACCATGCAACTAGAGTAGCTTGTGGAAAGCCAGATGGGTATATGGCACTTGCACAATGTGCTGGTGACAGGGAGCACAAATGTGCTGGCAACAGGGAGCGCAGAAATATGTATAACATCTCGGGTGGCTACAGTCTGCAGAGAGATGAAATACTTTTAGCAAAAAGAGGGTGAGCATGTTAACTAACTATGTAGGAGACCGTCACCGACTGATTCCTGTACCTCCTTCGGTTTTTCATGGACATTGCCCACCTTCCAATCCACACCTGACGCCATCAAAGATATTCATCATTAAATCCATCCTACTTAGATTAGATGAGTGCTACAGGCTACAGACTAAAAAAAGGTATTCTTCTTATAGGATGATGAAGATGCTAACATGAGCCCTGGAGTGATGTCACATTCATAACACACAATTTTATACAATTTTCTGCCATGGAAAGTTTTTTATTTTCATTTTACGAGCAAACTTATTTTTGAACTCCACTTCTTTTGTTACTATAATAATAAATTGGAAAAAATCTGAAATAAATGCCTACCATGTATATAAAAGCAGGCAAATACATGAATGAACGTAAGGCACGGCAGATGAATCAGAAAATGGAAATTCCCAAAAATTGTGCCTTGCATTTAATCAGAGTGATGATAATCAAACAATAAACAAAACGTACCAGAAATGGTAGAGCCAGGCAATCAGCAAACTAAAGTGTAGTCATCATTCATCAGGTAATCCTGGTTTACCGAAGATTCCAAATACCGTGATGTAACATGATAACATTAAGCATCCCATGTGAGGTTTGTTCCAGCGATCCTTACTGAATAACGAACCTAGAGCAAAATAACAATACTTCAGCAACAAACCTAGTGCTAACTGCCATCCTTTTCTCACAGTGAAATCACATCATTAGACAGATGGTAGTAACTAGTAAATTTTATGTTTCTCCTACATCTAAAATCACATCTCATGCTTAACAGTCAACTACAAATAGATAATATAATACAAGCCAATTTAATGCTAAACAGAGGAAAGGGTGGAATGATAAATTTTCTGAGAGCAAGAACATTAGTGCACTACGATGTTTCAGTTAACAGCAAAAAAAAATTTATCAAACCATGCAGGAGAACCTAAAGTTAACAGCATTGATATGTGCTAATCAGAAAAGGCACAGGCAATAATTAATAGTACTGGACAAGATGGGATGCATAGTTATGTAGCAGAAAACAGATTTCGATATTTTCATCACTCAATCTGAAAGTAATCAAGAAGGAATAATATCACCAAATGCAGCTATGAGCCATTGACAAAGCTCATCAGGATAAAAATAGATAAAAGGCAAAACATACCATGTAAGGCTTGCTATAGCATAGCTCACGGTCAGCCACCAACCAGAAGAGTGACAAGAATAAGATGAAGAAAAAGGACTTGCCACTTTCAACCTATGATTTCCTGCGTTCATCCACCATGCAGCTGGAGTAGCTTGTGGAAAGCCAAATGGGTATATGATATGTACAACATCTCAGGCGGCAGGTGGCAGCAGTCTTCAGAGAGATGAATAACCTTTAGCAAGAAGAGGGTGAGCATGTAAACAAATTCTGTAGGCAAAATGCTCCGAAGGTGTACCTCGGAAGTAAACAATGGTGATTAACTCACACACTGACAATCAATCATGACCCTTAGCTTCTCCGTTGCTACAATTCTGCAGTGCATACCTAACTCCTCACTGCAATTGGATAACTGAAGGTATCTGAGTGAAGGTGGGAGGCCCATGTCTGGCAGACTTCTGATGCACGTACAATGCATGATAGATAATGTCTCAAGGGAGGTCAAGCTATGTAAGTTTGCAGGAAGTAATGAGAGATTCGGGCACATGCACAATCGAAGTTCTTGCAGGGAGGTTAGAAGCTGTAATGCTCTCTCTTGTTCCTCTGTTAAACTCACCAAGCTCTCTCCCTGTTTACCACCCCGAGAACTGAACTCTAGGTGTGTTAGAGATGTGAGCTGTTTGCAGAAGGGCATGGAAATGACAGATGCGTCATCAATCTCAAGAGTTTCCAGTCCAGACCAGATCTCAGAGGCCCCTTGCTGCTGCGACACAAGCTTCAACCAGGAAACTAGGCCAGGGGAGTTAAATACTTTCAAGGATGTCAGGTTTACACAGAACTGGAGGCCCTCGATCGACGCAAGCAAGTCGCAGTCTCCAATTTCCAACTCTTTCACTGCCGTGCAGCATCCCAGCTGTAGAGACGTCAATTCTGGACTTCTCTGTATTGCTAGACTGGTCATGGCAGAAAGGCAGGACAGAAGATGGGACTGGACCCTATCTGTGAGATTCCAGATATAAAGTTCTTCAAGTGATGGAGGAAGCAGCTGAATTTGGTTGCTGCACTGTTCTTGCTCCTGCAGTTCGACAACCCATGCACAAGACAGCTCGGGATTCATCTCCATCGCCAAGCTTCGAAGGGAGCTGAGAAACTGGAAGCCCTCCAGTACAGCCAGCCCGACACGCCCCGTGATTTCCAGCTGCTTTAGGGCCGTACAGGAATGCAGCTGGACAGACTTCAAACATGGGCCATCACGTAGACAGATGGTAGTAACTAGTAAATTTTATGTTTCTCCTACATCTAAAATCACATCTCATGCTTAACAGTCAACTACAAATAGATAATATAATACAAGTCAATTTAATGCTTAACAGAGGAAAGGGTGGAATGATAAATTTTCTGAGAGCAAGAACATTAGTGCACTACGATGTTTCAGTTAACAGCAAAAAAAATTTTATCAAACCATGCAGGAGAACCTAAAGTTAACAGCATTGATATGTGCTAATCAGAAAAGGCACAGGCAATAATTAATAGTACTGGACAAGATGGGATGCATAGTTATGTAGCAGAAAACAGATTTCGATATTTTCATCACTCAATCTGAAAGTAATCAAGAAGGAATAATATCACCAAATGCAGCTATGAGCCATTGACAAAGCTCATCAGGATAAAAATAGATAAAAGGCAAAACATACCATGTAAGGCTTGCTATAGCATAGCTCACGGTCAGCCACCAACCAGAAGAGTGACAAGAATAAGATGAAGAAAAAGGACTTGCCACTTTCAACCTATGATTTCCTGCGTTCATCCACCATGCAGCTGGAGTAGCTTGTGGAAAGCCAAATGGGTATATGATATGTACAACATCTCAGGCGGCAGGTGGCAGCAGTCTTCAGAGAGATGAATAACCTTTAGCAAGAAGAGGGTGAGCATGTAAACAAATTCTGTAGGCAAAATGCTCCGAAGGTGTACCTCGGAAGTAAACAATGGTGATTAACTCACACACTGACAATCAATCATGACCCTTAGCTTCTCCGTTGCTACAATTCTGCAGTGCATACCTAACTCCTCACTGCAATTGGATAACTGAAGGTATCTGAGTGAAGGTGGGAGGCCCATGTCTGGCAGACTTCTGATGCACGTACAATGCATGATAGATAATGTCTCAAGGGAGGTCAAGCTATGTAAGTTTGCAGGAAGTAATGAGAGATTCGGGCACATGCACAATCGAAGTTCTTGCAGGGAGGTTAGAAGCTGTAATGCTCTCTCTTGTTCCTCTGTTAAACTCACCAAGCTCTCTCCCTGTTTACCACCCCGAGAACTGAACTCTAGGTGTGTTAGAGATGTGAGCTGTTTGCAGAAGGGCATGGAAATGACAGATGCGTCATCAATCTCAAGAGTTTCCAGTCCAGACCAGATCTCAGAGGCCCCTTGCTGCTGCGACACAAGCTTCAACCAGGAAACTAGGCCAGGGGAGTTAAATACTTTCAAGGATGTCAGGTTTACACAGAACTGGAGGCCCTCGATCGACGCAAGCAAGTCGCAGTCTCCAATTTCCAACTCTTTCACTGCCGTGCAGCATCCCAGCTGTAGAGACGTCAATTCTGGACTTCTCTGTATTGCTAGACTGGTCATGGCAGAAAGGCAGGACAGAAGATGGGACTGGACCCTATCTGTGAGATTCCAGATATAAAGTTCTTCAAGTGATGGAGGAAGCAGCTGAATTTGGTTGCTGCACTGTTCTTGCTCCTGCAGTTCGACAACCCATGCACAAGACAGCTCGGGATTCATCTCCATCGCCAAGCTTCGAAGGGAGCTGAGAAACTGGAAGCCCTCCAGTACAGCCAGCCCGACACGCCCCGTGATTTCCAGCTGCTTTAGGGCCGTACAGGAATGCAGCTGGACAGACTTCAAACATGGGCCATCACGTAGACTTAACTTTTTGAGGTGGAGAAGGCCTTGAGGAGTGAAGGAATGCAAGTTTTCTGGGAGAGAAGTGATACTAAGGTCTTCAAGTGATGGTGGGAGTAATCCAACTTCCATGGCACCATCATCTTTTGTTTCACCCACCAACGATGAGACCAGCTTGGGGCAACCTTGAAGGACTAGCTCCGTAAGAGAGGTGAATCCTGCGAAGTCTCTCTTACCCCCACAGAACTCCAGATCCCAGCTTTCCTTAATCCATAATTTCTTGAGAGAACATACGAGATTATATGGCAGTTTTAGTTCCTGTTCATCTTGGGCTGAAGTCATCACTGCATAAGCCAAACTGCTGGTTCCTTCCGCTTCTCTAGGTTGACCGATTGATAGAAACTTTATCTGTGGACAGTTCCTTAATTGCAAGTTCTCAAGGGACTTCGAATGTGAAACCATTTGTGTTAGCCACCTCCCTGTTACTCCACATGATTTAATATTGACAGATTTGAGAGATGGGAGGACAAGGCTGCATGCAGGTGTGCTGTTTTCCTGGGCAATCTCTGACATGATGTTTGACTTGGTAAAAATATGGCAGTCGTGTATACTTAAATGCTCTAAAGCGAATAACTGGTTGAATTCACTTGAAAGAGAGACCAGATTTTGACAATTTTTTATTTCCAATGATGTTATGCCCCTAAGATTATCAAATGCCAAGATGCTATCATCCAGAACACACAACTGATTAGATTCGATAGTGAAACGTCTCCAGTTTATCCTCATTGTTGGAAGTTTAGAAACCTCCCTGATGGACAACTCAGAAATTAGAGCAGAAGGCGGAAGAGGATGCGGCACAATCAAACGAGGGCAATTGTGGATGGTGAGTCTACGGAGGTTAGATGTCCACTCCTTTGGATCTCCTTGGGAAGGTAAAAATTGCAGAGGTGGAAAAGTCATTAGACTGCTGCAAAATTCCAGGCTTGGCATTTTAGCCAACACCAACTTCTCCAGAGAAGGAACTGACACTCTGACAACATGCAGGTCCATCAACTCCAACTCCTTTAGCGCCTCCATTTCTCTTAGTGGAAGGATTTCCCAGTTGCTGCAACATCATTTATCAATGTAAGTGTGCAAGAATTTGCAAATGTCTTGAACAAGAAAAATTGGAGAGAAAAAATTTACTTCATTATATGAGGACACTGCCCGATGGAGAGTTTGCTGAGAGACGGAAACCATGACTTCTGCTCAGCTTCGAAAGAAGAGTAACTCTTGAAAAGAGTGAACTCATTCAGTTGAGGGCAATTCTTGATCATCAAAACCCTTAGATGGGAGGTCAATTCCATTCCATAAGAACCGATACATTTTTCCAATTTTGGCATCTCAATCAAGATCAACTCTTCCAAAGAAGGAACTGAGATTTCCATTATATTCAACATCCTGATCAATGTTAGTTTCCTAAGGGAAGGCATTTCAATAGATCGAAGAATTTTCCATTCCCTGCAATTCTCTAGATGAAGTATCTGCAGTGAGGTAACTGAGAAAGTACTGGAAAGCCAGGTTGGGGAGGTAACACCACCATATCCAGTTATTTCTAGATTTTTGAGGTTTTGATGTGGTTGAAGACCATCAAGCACATCTTTCGCAGCCTCAGGTTGAAGATTCATGCTACTATTCTCCCATGATAACGACAATTTATCTAGATACTCTTTGTCTATCAGCCTGGCCCCCCTTGCCTCTTCTTTAGTCTTCGCATTTTCAAGTTGAGAAATTCCAAGTAATACAAGCTTATTCATGGACTGAAGTTGTCCTATCTGAAAACTGCCAACATTTTGAACCTTGAATTTTAACTCCTGGAGAGAGGTCATGTTGCCGACACAATCTATTGCATGGTGCACTTTCTCATGAGCAATAAGATGGCGCAGATTAACAAGATTATTCATATCAGCAGGTACATCAAGATAGCCTGAAATGCCCACATCCAGTACTTGAAGGTGATAACAACTTGTCAAAGCTTGACGAAATGCAGGGTTGTTGACTTCGTATGCCATTATATAACGAAGATGGAACAGATTTAACAAGCTGTTTGTAGAGCCGATGTCAACACCTGACACACTTAGGAACCTTAAACATTTAGCCCTCTTGCAAAAAGTACGCAAGGACCCTAATAAATGTATGCTGCTTTGCCCAAACAACATCAAGGTCCTCAATTTGTGCCAAGAACTAACCTTCTGAAGTATTTTGTCAAACTTCTCACTAGAATTGTTGCCATGTTCATCTTCCTCAAAATTAGTAGTTATGATAGACAAATGCCGAACAGTTGCTTGAATTGATTCAGATTTCAATCCATCAATAGTAGCACACTCATTTGCTGAAACTGTCCCAGCCAGTACGTGCATTAGGTCATGCATAATATAGTGTGAGCCATCCTTTTGGAAGAAGCCCAAATCCACTAATCTTTCCAAATATGCGTGCCCTGTTTCCTCCAATCTTATGGTAGGATCTTTGCGCTGCACAAAATTTTGTGATATCCAAGCATGGACCAATTCTTTCCCATTAAATTGGTAGTCCTCTGGAAACAAAGAGCAATATGAGAAACAGCGCTGAAGGTGAACTGGTAGATGATCATAACTGAGCTTCAAGATGGGTAAAATATCATCATCATATTCTTGAAGAGATTTCCATTTGTCCCGAACTGCCGTCCAGTGCTGATAGCTAACATCTGTGCTCAGAAGTGCACCAACACTTCCTGCAGCTAGTGGGCAGCCTTTTAGCACTTTAGCAATTTGTTTCCCAATAAATTGTAAACTAGGATGGTGCCTGCAGTTGACATTGCGAAATGCACATGCCTTGAAGAACAGCCAAAACTCCTTTTCATCCAGACCACTCAATGTGATTTCACCCATAGTTCCTATCATTTTTGCCACTGATTTTGTTCTAGTTGTTGCTAGTACCATGCAACCGTTTGCTTGGTTACTTTTCAATGGAGCCAAGAGTTTAATCCATCCACTCCTGTCCTTGTCTTCCCACATATCATCCAATACAAGCAGAAATCTTTTGTTTCTAATATTTTCCAAAAGGATCTCCTGCAATTTATTCAAGCTGCTTTTTTTCTCATACGGTCTATCTTCACATACATGCTCTAGGATCTGAATTGTTAGCCCCACTATATCGAAGTTAGTGGATACACAGACCCACATTTGCAAATCAAAATGATCTTTAATTCTTTTATCATGGTATACATATCTAGCAAGCGTCGTCTTCCCAATACCACCAATGCCAACCACTGGAAAAACATTCAGATCACTAGATCCCCCCTTTATCAACTGAGCTATTATCTCGTCCCTTTCTGCATCCCTTCCGTACATCTGACATTCAGTTGAAAGAGAAGTTGTCATGCAAGTATTCCTTGAAATATTCTGACACTTACTTGATGTTGCAATGGGGCGCAAGATCTCAAGCTGAAGAGCCCCCTGCACAGAATTGCCATTACTGCGTATAAGATTCACTATTACATTGATCCTCTTAGAAATGCTATCTTTCATCTCAAAAGGCAGCATGTTACAATGAGCTGGCCCCTCCTCTTCACGTTTCCTTTTTCTGCCGCGTGAGATCCAATCAGTTATTTGGCTTGTGGTGCTGCGTACTAATTTAACAACAGAAGATAGAGGGGATGAGGACACATAGCTTTCCTCAGGCTTAGTGCCAGTAGGAGCACTACAACCTTTCCCTGCATAAGAGAACACTCAGTTATTTGGGGACAAGCAAACGAAAGCCACTTAAGTAAAAGCAAATATCATCGTGTAAGTACTGATAATTAATAAAAGTAACAAAAGCTGAATCATTAAAAAAATCAAAATTAAGCAAGAGATAATCTGAGTGGTGGTGACTACGATATTCAGCTGCTCTTGGTTACATATTACGCCTATATAAAAGAAACTGAAAGCAATAAAAATGGAAGAAGAGAGGCGAGTGAATCACCTTTTTCGATCTGTTGCTGGAGTCGGTAATAGTCGAGCTCATCCATCACGTCCTCTGAGTCATAAAGCAGTTCTTTGAGATCAGCCAGTGACTGGGCCAGAGGCATGTTGTCAATCCTCCTTCCCCTGGCAGCAGCAAGAACCATCTCCACGTACCTCATCTCAAATTTGAGCTTCTCCACATCTTCAGCAAGCCCGATTTCATGAGTCCATGCTTCCATCTGTCCAGTGAAGAAGCTCCCAAGGATGCTTTCCACCAGCCATCCTATTGCTGCGTCAACAACCGTGCCAAGCAACCCTGACATCTCTCGCGGCACACCTAAGGCATCACAACAACAGCAAGAGCAAAAGCAGGAATATGCATTGGACCTAGCAGGCTTGAATATGTATTGGACCAAACCACGCCTAAGACATTGTACGACGCATATTTTATTGAATAAATGGTACAGGCAGTACAGGACAAAGCATCATTTATATCGCCAGGCTTAAACTAGATCCTCGTTGAGATGCTTGATTATTTCTGATACGTATGTACAACCTTGTATCTATCGACATATTTTGGCACTGCCGAAACTATGTAAAATCTCCCACAGCAGTCGGAGGGGGGAAACAAAGATTCCTCCAATCTAAGACAAAGCAGAGGCGTCTATTCCAAGGAATTTACAAAGTGCTATGCTGTGTAGGATATTTTTCCAAATTCCCAACGTAGTAGGAAACCATAACCAGACAACACATTCAGTTGTTGAATTTGGCCAGGGAGGCAACATGTGATGCCAAATCACCAGCGGCATTTTTTACCTTACCTGTGGGTCGACCAGCTCGGAGCTGAAATGGGCATGGGTCGTCAGGGCCAGGGCCAGGGGAGCCCCGTGGACGCGATGAGCCGGTCAATCATTTGAGAAGATGCTCGGGTGGAGACTGCCGAGAGTGCCGACGTTGATGCCTGCGGCAAGGGCACCCGCGCGTGGATCCTGCATAGACCCGGCGCAGGTTCTCCGGCGTGGCATTTCCCCGAACACATCAAGGGCGCAGGCGCACCGAACGGCCGCGCGGCGGCACCGGGGGTGGGGCTTGGTGTGGCGCGCGCTCTTCCGTACGCCGCGGTAGGTGGGCTCACCGTGCGCGCTCGCGGCATGAGTGGCGCGATGGCGGGCGGGTGGAACGGCGGGGAAGCGCGCGAAGGGAGGCGTATCCATCTGACCCTGAGGGCGAGAAGGCAGCGGCACCGAGGGCCGAGGCCGTCGTGACTGAACATGGACTGGAGTTTCTGGCCGGAGAAGCACGCCTGAAGCACATTGTGTTACTCCAAATTAAATATAACTACTTTTACAGTAGTTGGCATTTTTTGGAGCCATTCGTTTATCTCGATCTAACGGCGCATACATACATAGTACTCGAAAGTACACGGATGAAAGTACTCGAAAGTACTATTAGTCTAGGGGCATTTTAGTCCTAGGAAATATATGACAAGGTGGGGCCCTCTCGTCCAATGCAAAAACGCCGCCCCTCTCCTCCAATGCAAAACCGCTGCCCCTCTCCTCCAATGCAAAGCCGCCGCCGTGCTCCTTCCCTTCTTCCATCACCATTGCAACCGCGGCCATCTCCTAGCCTTCTCCTCCTTCTTGCGGCCGCAACTTTGCTCTTCTTATCTTCCACATCCACCCCCCTCTTCCATCCATGCAAGATCCTCCATGGAGCAGCAGATCGAGCACATCGGCGGCGGCGAGAACGCCGACTTCGTGGAGATCGCCGGCGGTGAGAACGCCGACTTCATGGAGATCGCCGGCGGCGACCAGGTCAAGATGGCCAGGTTGACGGAGATCCGTTCTTGGTTTCACAACATATTGCAGATGAACTGGACGGCAATGGCCACTTTGAAGCAAATGACAAGGAGGGAGAGGGCAAAGCTTTCCCCCCACCCGCCCCCACCCGCACAACCGATGCACAAGGTCGAGATCCTCCTCTGGGCGATGGAGCCGGCTGATTCGTCCATCCCGTGGACCAGGCGTAGGTGGTGGGCGTTCAGATCCAGGGTAGAGCATCCACTGGATCAGGAACCCACGGTGCACGAGGTGCCGTTGTAGATTGTGGAGCCTCCAACCGAGTCGGAGATGACTCCGAAGCGCAAGAGGAGGAGGACAGTGGTCGCGGCATCGCTTCCGCACCGTTCTCCACGCTTCCCTCGTGCTCTCCTTGTCTGAACGGCGGCTGTAGCTATGTTTAGGGTAAGATTGCTGAATTTCATTCATCATTACTTGCCACTTGCTTAATTTGATTCTCTGTAATATGTTCTTGCTACCTGTGTACTTGAATCCGTAGTCTCTGGATGGCAGCTTAGTTTGATCGACGAGGCTGGAATGAGTCTAGGCATATAGCATTGCTATGTTTACTTGCCATGTTTTGATGTGCTGGAGTGGTATCCATGATAGGAAATTTTGTCTGTCACCTCAAGAATTGTGTTCAAATTACGTGATGCAATCTGTGTAAATTGAATTTGCAATATTTTGGCTGCAAGAAGTGCCTCCAGACAAGTTCAGTACACAGTTTAGAGTGATAGACTCTGGGTTGACACTAAAATATTTCAATACTGCAAGTTTAGTAGATAGTTGTAGGCATTGAAATATTTCAGTACTGACCGGTTCACACTGAAATATTTGTGTAGTGCAATTGTAGTACACACGGGTACACACTAAAAAATTTCAGTAGTGCAATGCAATTTTAGTACACACGGGTAGACACTGAAATATTTCAATACTTCAGTTTCAATACACGCACGCAACCCCTGAAATATTTCGGTGTAGCAGTTTCAGTACACGCGCGTAACCACTGAAATATTTCGGTGGTGCTGTTTCAGTACAAGCACGTAGCCTCTGAAATATTTCGGTGGTGCACTTTCAATACACGCACGTACCCACTGAAATATTTCAGCGGTTCACTTTCAGTACACGCATGTACGAAATGAAATTTTTCAGTGGTGCTGTTTCAGTACACGCATGTAGCAACTGAAATATTTCAGTGGTGATGTTTCAGTACACACATGTAGCCACTGAAATATTTCAGTAATGCACTTTCAGTACAGAGATGTAGACACTGAAATATTTCAGTAGTGCCCTGTCGGTGATCTTGCATCCAAATATTTAGGGCTTCCTAATGATTTAGCAAAAAAAATAGACACAAGCAGTGAAATAATTTTTGTAGGGATGTTGGCTTACTCATGTTGCCGTGCTGTACAACCTTTTGCTTCACTTCCTGTAAGTGCTTCTTGCATGTGATATGGCCTACATGCTGTTTACTCTCATCACAGCAGTGATTTTGCATCTTGCAAAGGTCTTATTAATTCAACATTGACTTCTATGAACTTTGTATTCAAATTTGTATCCTCCTACAGTTGTTGTGACAAATTTCCTTGGCATCTTCAAATTACTGTACTGTCATTTTTCCAATACCAACTGTATTCAATCTGAAACTTTCAGTTACTTATATGCTACAGGTGGAATCATGGATAGGTTGCTGAAGATGCTGCGCCTCACAATAAAAGTCCCTTGCTCAACCTCAACATCACAAGCTTTTTTGCATGTCTAGTTGTCTCAGTATTTCACATGATGTATTTGAATACCAGAAGTTGTTATGCATTACAAGTTAAATCTGATAATCGTAGTACCTGCAGTCTGTGTGTTATCTGTTTTGCATGTGTGGGATCAAAATCTAATACGGTTCTGATTCCTGTTTTCATGGCCTTGATGCTAAGTTAATTACATGCTGGTCAGAGTGATCGGAGGGAAGGGTGGCGCTGGTGGGAAATATTTTATGGTTTTATCGTCGTGATAACCCTAGAAAATTAATAAAAACGTCGAAAATCAATGGAACTAGTCATGGATGCTTCTCATGTTGGTACAAGGGTGAAGAAAGAATATAGGTCCATTTGAAGCAAGTCGAGAAAAACCCGTCCTTCCACACAGACCCTTACTGCCTACAGGAACGGCCGCTGGTGAAGGATCGACAACGTGCTCTTCTCGCATCACCTCCAAGAAGTATTTTAAGCATTTAATCATATTAGAAAATCCATACAAATGCCGACAACCTTACCAAACTAGTCATGCTTCCTTCTCATGTTTTGAATCAAAGAAGTAGAAATTTTTTGGGTCCATTTACATCATGTCCGGCAAGTTTGTTTGTATGTGTTCTCTGTGTGTGTGAATGACATGTGGGATCCACATGTAAAAACCCCATACGCAAAAAAGAGGCCCAACCAAACTGCCCAACGGAGTTTCGAACCTAGGGCATTAGTTTGTGATGGGAAGGGTGTTACCGCTAGGCTGATGATGCATTTTCATACAAATTACGTGCCCTCATATTTAAGAAATTCATTTACCATACCTATCATGTGTAACCACTGCTGGTGTCCATGTGTCAGCAGTTTGAAGGGCGGCGCGGGGCAAAGCGCACGCGGGGTGCACGGCGCGGGGCAAACCCCACACGTTCACACTGTGGAAGGCCCTGGTAGGTGAGACAAATCACCCCCCTCGACCCCTCGGTAACTCCAAGAGGCAGCCACATTCATTTTCTTCCCCAATTCGGGTAGAAAATCCTCGTCCTCTCCCACTCCAGCCATACCACCTCATCCTCTCCCAAACCCTCCTGGCTTCCTCAGTAATCCACTCCTCCTCCTTGTCTCGTCGACCGCCGATGAAGTGCGGCCGTGAAGATGCGGCCGACGAGCCGGAGGCAACCATCGGTGGAGAGCAGTCTGCTGCCGTGGTTGCCGCCACGGTTGCAGCGGCTGAGTCCGCCGTAGCGGCGACGGCTGGCGGTGCAGCAACTGCTGTGCCTCCTCCCGCTGCCATCCCAGCCGTCGAGCTACTAGTCATAGAGCATGTGCACGAGAAGGTGGGGGAAGATCTGGACGAGGAGACGGCGAGCCTCCATGAGAGAATCGAGGAGGAGTTCTACGAGAGGGGGGGCACTGTGGGCGAGATAGAGTTCGAGATGGCTGTGGATCCCAGGAAGGGCAGCGACTTCGACAAGGATGTCATCGACGAGCTGTCAGAGGTACTACTCTGGTTTTTTGAGATTTATTTTCCCTTCATGTACTCTATTTTTTCATGGCATTGGGGTTTTTCTTGTTAAGTACATGAGAATAAAATTCATATGGGTGTGCTAGTTGAAAGGATCTAGCATATAATTTCTTGCATAATGAATGGTAGTTTTTGAATCTGAATCATTTTCTTAAAGTATTGATGAGGTATTTCTACTCATGTACTGGCCCCTCCATAATGTTTGCGTACATGTAGGATTGTAGGGATCTAGCATAGATTTTCTTGTTGGATGGTGATTTTAGAATTGATTCATTTTCTGTTCGGATAGACAGAAGAAAAAAAACCACTAGTATAGCTAAAACTCCATCAAGCAGGCAGATGATGCATGTGCAATATAATGGCAATTTACTGAATTGACACAGAGTTGCCATACTGATCTCTTAAAACACCACCCGTCGACTCATGTCCTTCTTAACTATCATATGATGCATCTACATTCAGTTTTAATTGGTAAGAATCCTGTTCTAACCACTTGATTATTTCTTTGACACCATTCCCTGTTTTGGCAATTGGTCTGCGTTGTTGCATGAGGACAGAACCAATACCTTGACCTGATGCATCTATTTAAAAAGTAAATGGTAGGGTCAAATAAGGCAAAGCCATAACAAGAGCAGTGACCAGACAATTCTTCAATGTTGTGAAGGCCTCAATTTGAGCATCTGACCACTGGAATGAATCTTTTTTAGACAACATGCCCTAAATACTCAACTTGTATTTGTAAAACTAGAATTCAATTTCTGAATCTTTTTTAGACCACTGGAATGAATCTTTTTTTTAGCATATATTTGTAAAACTAGAATTCAATTTCTGATTCCAATAAATAGACAAAAAACACTTTGTTTTGCATGACAACATTTCCTGTTCCAAGTTAAGTTGCTCCAAAGTATTTTCCTCACCGGTATCATCAGTCACAAGATAAGGGATAAAGATAGTAGCCCATAGCTCCTTCGTAACTGCCGACGACTAGACAGTTGGATTTAACCCTAAGTAATTGCATATACCAATTGATGAGAGGCGTCGTAGCAAGGCATTGCATTCCACTGTGATAAAGCTTGGTCTATTTTGACATTTTGATTATGTCGTAAATCTAGTATCGACGCATCACTTGACGAGCACACTGACATTAGTTTAATGTCAAATTAGTCGTATGAAATGACAAAACAATCTCTCTCTCTCAGATAGATGAAATCGAGTTGTATGGGCTGTAGCGTAGTTCTGCATTATGCGTTGACTTGTCAGTGTGCTCTTGGCATTTTCGTCCATACTAACAATGTTGGAGAATTAGTATTGCTGCTCTCAGAAAGAATAATGGTTTCTTGATTCCAGTAGATAGAAGAAACCCCCGAAGCCTTTTTTCTAATTCCAATCAGAATTACACCTGTAACAAGTATCAAGTATCATTAAACCAAGCCACATTATGAATTCTTTCATGTGTTAATTATGTACTTCTTGTGCACTGTCGGTGTGGAACGACACCTATGGGATCACAAGAATCCCTACTACAGTTGCCCGGGCGCAGGGTTGCGAGGAGAGCAGGGCTAGTAGACAGCACAAAGGTCGTTTACCCAGGTTCGGGCTGCGAGGATGCGTAAAACCCTAGTCCTGCTTTGGTGGGTGTATTTCTGAGAGTTCTTGAGCTCTCGAACTAGCTGTGGTCAGCGTGTGGTTCGAAAGAGCCGAATCCTTCTCCTGGTCGCCTCGGGCCTCCTTTTATAGGAAAAAGGGGCTGCCACAGTGGCACACAGGAGGTGGAGAGGTTTACAGTGGAACGAGGTTACACTACAAAAAAAAATACACTTCCGTGATGATCATGTGTTTGTCACAGTAGGTCGCTTTTTTGTCATGCATGTACATCCATGACAAATTTATGACAGAATCAAGATAGTCATACCTGTGTTGTCGTAGAAGTGTTCCATGACATTACCAAAATTATCATCACGGAAGTGTCCACTTCCATGACAATAAATCGTGCGTCACAGAAGTGCTTTCGTCAAGGGTGACCGACACGTGGCATCCACCGTAACGGAACGCCGTTAAGCTATCGGGTCGGGTTTTGAATCCGATAACCCGTTAACAGCCCCGACCAATGGGGATTTTCCACACGTAAAATCATCATTGGCTAGAGGAAACACGTGTTGGCTCATCGTTGGGACAGATGTCATCCACTCACTGGACAGAAGGCGCCTATGATACGTCGACACGTGGCACGGCCCAACAGTGGCCCATTCCTATGAAAAGGCCGGCCCGTTTGATTTGGTCAAAAGCTGGCGGGCCGACCCATGGAAAGCCTGTTAACGGCCTGTTCGCATATAGCCCATTTACAGCCCGTTAACCCAAGGCCCGTTACGCCCTATCCGAATTAGGCCCAGTAGCATCATTTGGGCCGTCCAATATGATTCCAGCCCGTTTTCACTTCTGGCCCATGTATAGCCCATGACGTCTTTTCGGCCCATATGAGGCCCTTTGTAACTCTTGGCCCATTAGCGGCCCGTGCTGAAACTGGCCCGTAATGAACAGTGTATTACTTTACACCCATTAACGGCCCGTGGTGAAACTGGCCCGTAATGAACAGTGTATCACTTTATACCCATTAATGGCCTGTTATACCGTTGGGCCGTTTCCAGCCCAAGTTAACTTTCGGCCTTCTGAGGGACCATCTATTCTTGGGCTCATTTGCAGTATTCGGTTACTTACGGCCCGTTACTGTCATTTTCTGCTTGTGGGCCAAATTCAACCCGTCCTTACAGTCGGCCCGTTTGTGGACCGTTAGTCCGTTGGGCCATTTTCATAACATCACCAAATACGGCCTATTAACGGCCCGTTATGGTCAGCCCATAAAACGTATGATTTCCATTAAAGGCCCGTCTACGGCCATTAAAGGCCTGTACAAGACCCATAAATGAGCCGGCGACCCATGGATCCTACGAGACGTACAAGGCCCATGGATCCTACGAGACGTAGAAGGCCCATGGATCCTACAAGACGTAGAAGGCCCATGGATCCTACGAGACATAGAAGGCCCATGGATCCTACGAGACATAGAAGGCCCATGGATCCGACGGCCCGTGAAGGGCCATGGTCGGGCAAATTGGCCCCCGTTTGAACGATATAGCATATTCAAAGAATTATCCTACTCAATACTATCACCTCTAAAAATCCTACACTATTACAACAAAGAGATCAAGGCATAGAAAGGTAGAATAATCCTACACTATACAATAAAGAAATTGCAGCCGATTATACCCACTGGGCATTATGCTTCGGCACAGGTGATAATAAAGCATACACAAATAGCAAATTACATACACTGGGCAAATACAGCTCATACATCATGGACGCGCATCAACTTAACTCCATTTGAACTATAATCTCTTCAGAAAATAGGATTGGCCGGATTCAGATAGCACAAATTTCAGTCTGCAAAATCTCCAATTCCTTCATGGTTACCTCAGTGTCTTGTTTCATTTTTTGACTCCTGCATCTAATACCTACATGTCCAGTCTCAACTTGTTGATTATACGTTGACAATCATGTACATGTTTTCTTGCCACCTCTAGTTGATGCTCGAGAACATCAGCACATTCCAATTCCAATCCATAATCATTCAGTAACGGCCATGCCGCACTGCTCGCAGATCTTTGTGTTGATGTCACTTCATCTTGAAATGTTTCTGTAAGTACACATGACTAGGGCAAAAATATAGTTACAACAGTGAAGCGAACAAGACACTATTTTGTACTACATGGCAAAACAGGACTAACAATAATGTTACACCTCACTTTAAAAAAAAGGGACATTTACATCTATGCCCTTAACTCGAACCCACTACTCAGTTTTGCCTCTAATTTTTAGGTATGCTCAGTTTTGCCCCTCCGCCGTTAGTTTCACTTATAGAAATGCCCTTCTCTGCCGTTACCGTCCGGTCAAAGGTCTTTGACCGTCCTGAAAAAATAGCAAAAAAATCAAAAAAATATGAAATTTGGTGGGATCGAAGATAGTCATGTCCGCAAGGCGCGTGCACATTTTCATACCGTTCGGACACTCCGGGAGCTCGTGTCATAGGAAAACATAAATTTTGTACGCATGCGAGCAGTAAATTAAAAAATAGAAAAAAATCAAAAAAATATGAAATTTCATGGGACTGAAGATATTCATGTGCGCAAGATGTGTGCACGTTTTTGTTGTGTTTGGACATCGTAGGAGCTCGTGGAGAAAAAAACAAATTTTAGCTCAAAAAAACTTTGAAAAATGCACTATTTTGTTTTTTTCTCTAGAGCGCCTCGTATGTCATTTGATCACCAAAACTTGCAAGCACCTTGTGCACTCAAGCCTCTTTGACGCCAAATAAATTCAATTTTTTTGAACTTTTTTGCTATTTTTTTCGACTTTACTGTTCATAGGCATAAATTATTTTTGTTTTCCTTTGACATGAGCTCCCGGAGTGTCCAACCAACACAAAAAATGTGCACGCGCCTTGCGGACATGACTATCTTCGATCCCACCAAATTTCATATTTTTTTTGCTATTTTTTTCTGGATGGTCAAAGTACTTTGACCGGACGGTAACGACGCAAAAGGGCATTTCTATAAGTGACACTAACGGCGGAGGGGCAAAACTGAGGATACCTGAAAATTAGGGGCAAAACTGAGTAGTGGGTTCGAGTTAGGGGCAGAACTGGAATTGGCCCTTAAAAATGTTACACGTCATGAAGCATAAGCAGGTGATATTTTAAAAATTATAAAAAAGATAGTCTGTGCAGCCTGCATACAGAAATCCCTCTTAGCTCACCAGAGGAGCATGATGTTGGGGCCCAATCAAAAACAGAGACAAGTTACAAATTTAGACAGCATGTTGTGTATAAGTAAGCAAGCAGTTGGCTATTTTGTGCCTCAATTAAAGTCTTAGGGAGCATAATGAACAGCAGAGGGTTTCATACAAACATACTACAGCAGGCAAAACTATGCAATCATTAGCGTAGTATAAACTAGATTGTGAGCCTCATGCAATAATAGTTGGTTAATAGACTTCAAAGCTTCAGGCACACTTCGGCAGAGTAATTAAATGGTAAGGCCTTTAATTATGTCAACTAATAGTGATACAAGTACCGAACATCAGGCATGATTATTTGGGTATCTCATTAACCGAGGAAAAATAAAGCAATTGAAAAGAGAAAATTAACTATGCCTGAAACAAACAAGGAATTGAACTGTTGAGTTGCATACAGTGACTTACCTTAGCAGGTTGAAGAGGCTCAGCGCAGCTCCTACTTCTCTTGCAAGGCTCCTTCCTAACATCTTGTACTTGGAAATCCTCAATCTTATCTTCATTGCACCCCCTCCGCAAGGTGACACAAACTAGTTACTCGTCTCCTTGGAAGATAAATATGCATACTTTCCAGTCTGTGAACACAAAATGATGAGATTATAACAAAACAACACCACATAATGAAACATGCCGCATCTCTTGCACTTGCACACAATGAAATGAGCATTTACTATGTCTGCACTATGTAAAAACTAGGCATACCTTCGAACTGGATCTCTAGGTACTCTTGGAGAGCCTACTGTAGTGTACAGCCAAACCTTTATGTCACCTATGAGTTAGACAAGGCCCCACTACAGCAGCCCTTAGTGTTTAAATCATTGACAAGCTCTGTTAGAGTGTTAGGTCAAGAACAGCAAGTAATCAAAGCAAACAGTCCTAGTATGGCTGGCTGATGCAAACAAGCAATTGAACAGATGTTTGAGCAAATCTTACATATCAAGAAAAGAAGCAAAGAAGGAGGCTTAAAGACCATCACTTGACTGACCAGATTTAAGGGGCATTTAAACATCATGTGCAACATATGAACTAATATAAACATTGCATATTCCAGATTCTACAATGGAATGCACACGTATTAGGTTATGCCATGTATGATGATGCCTAAATGTACAGATAGCAGGCAGGAGTGATTCATCATTGCACACACAATTGAATTGCAGGTTAAGGGCCAGTTTGATTCCGCCTTTTCAGGGCATATTGTCAAAATAAGCCATAAAAGATGTAAAGAAGTCATTTTTGAGTTATGGAGGGGGGTGTTTCGGGTAGAACCTCACTAAAAATTGAAGGGAAGGGGAATAGTGAAATGATTCTGTTGTCTGCCTATATTACACTCAAAATGCAACTGTTGACGCTCGTGTCACACCTGACCCTCAAGTAAAAACAAACATGCAAGCATTCATTGCCCCGCCCGCTTGCATCTCCTCTCCCCTTTCCCTCTACCTCGATCCCCTGCCTGCAGCACTAGGGTTCATCCAGCGAGCCGCGCCACTGGTCCCATCTGGCCTTGTCCTCGACGATGCTATGTCCAGCTAGGCTACATGGCCGGTGGGTAGGGGCAAATCTCCCTGGCTTCTCCTCCCTTTGGCGCCGCCCCTCATTCTCATGGTCTCCAGCAGCTGCTCCACTGTGGTTCGTCCAACGCACTACTCCGGCGGGCGCTGCACAACTACGGCTGATGCCACACTGCGGCAGAAGGTACCTTATTCCCCCTCCCCTCCTCCCAGGCCATGGCCTTGAGGTGCTGTTGAAGGATGAGCTCATCCAACAAGGTGAGGATCTCCTCTGATTTTTTGCCAAATTTTCATTCTGATCCACTATACGATGAATTGCTATGAGCTGCTTCTGCTGCTGCTATATGATGCATTGCTATGAGCTGCTCCTGCTGCTGCTATATGATGAATTGCTATGAGCTGCTGCTGCTGTATGATGAGTTGCTATGAGTTGCTGCTGATATATGATGAATTGCTATGAGCTGCTGCTGTTGCTATATGATGAGTTGCTACAAGCTGCTCCTGCTGATGCTATATGATGAGTTGCTACAAGCTGCTCCTGCTGCTGCTATACGATGAATTGCTATGAGCTGCTCCTGCTACTGCTATATGATGAATTGCTACGAGCTGCTGCTGGTATATGATGAATTGTAGACTGCTGCTGCTGTATGATGAGTTGCTATGAGCTGCTGGTGCTGCTATATGATGCTTTCAGGTGGTGCTGCTATATGATAATAACTAGCCACTTGGACCATCGAATTTCAATAAATAATTGTTCTTCATTTAAATGTGGGTCATGCGTTCTTCGTTTAAATTAGGCAATGGGATCTCTATGGAAAACATTGACCAAAGTAGATTCTTCCAAGTAGATGGTATCTTTGTATTTGCATTTTGAGAAAATAGTGATGGTATGTTTTCCTATCATATTAATTATTGCATTGGGTTCAATTTGTGATCTTTACAAGTCAAATTGATTTCCATATGGGCAGCAAAATGAAAAAAATATAATGCAATCTAGACTTTCCACTAATCATACCAAAGATAAGCTGAAAACGTAATGAAAAGAACTGGTTGGCTTATTACATGGAGCTTATATTCACAGGTGCTTATTTTCTTAGGATAACTCGTAATAACTGTCCCTAAGAAACTTGGCTAATAGAACTGGCATACAAATAACATGTCACGATGATTGCAATGGAGGAGTGACGTACCATAGCACACTGTATAGGCTCACCGCTGCCTCTCCTTTTTTTGCGATGTTCCATGAAATTGCCACATACATCTTGTACTTTTTCATTGTGTAACCCTATCTGCAAGTTGACACGGCTAATTTCAGACATCTCTACATGATACTACATTGCATATCCCTTGCGCATATTTAAACCACCAATTAACGATTGTGTGCGTACCATAAACTAGCCATGACTCTGTATGCTGGACTAGCAGGCACTCTAAGGGAGCCTAATGTAGTGCACTGGAATTCCTACATGCCACCTACGATTTTGTGTAATGTACTGCCCCTGTTCCTAAATATATGTCTTTGTAGAGATTCCAGTATGGACCACATACAGATGTATATAGATGCATTTTCGAGTGTAGATTCACTCATTTTGCTCCGTATGTAGCCTATAGTGGAATCTCTAGAAAGACTTATATTTAGGAACGGAGGTACGAGGTAGTATCATGTATGACATCTACATATCTAATTTAGCAGCCAGTAGTAGAAATCATTGTCTGCACAAAGGGATTACTGGTCGAAAATCCTAGCAAAGCACGCTGGCAGGCACAGAACAATACAAGAGAGAGAGACGCACTTACAAGATCATAGCAATGCCTCAGTCCAGGATCTTGGTTGGCCAAGCTGTTAGATCCAGAAGAAACATCGTCCTTGTAGTTTTTGCCAGCTGCATAACAGGTAACAGCGACCGGTTAGTATATTTGAAGTACATCGGGCAGGTGATGCTGGACGGGTTTAAAGGTGACAAGTACCTAGGCCGTGGCGGGTGCTTGGCATCTCTCCAGACTGTGGGAATCAGGTTAGAAATGTCGAGGGTGATGACGCTGCGCTGGCTGTCGGGGTCCGGTAAGGAGATCTAGAACCGTCGAGTAGGGTGTTTGTGGAGCGGCTCCGGTAGGGTGGACTACGGTGTGGGCGAAGCGGATCTATGGCCGTGGACGAGGGCGTAGGTGAAGCTGCTCCGGTGGTTGGGTTAAGGATGGTGTCGATGATGCGGATCTGCGGCCGTGGACGGGGCGTCAGAAGCTGCTCCGGTGGTTGGGTTAAGGGTGGTGTCGATGATGCACATCTGCGGCCGTGGATGGGGCGTCAGAAGCTGCTCCGGTAGGTTGGATGAGGGTGCGAGGAAGCGGATCTGAGGCCGTGGACTTGTGAGTTGGCAAAGCGGCCCCGGTAGGGTTGAGAATGGTATAGGCGAAGCTACTCCGGTAGGGTTGAGGAAGGTGTCGGCGAAGCGGCTCCGGTAGGGTTTAGGAAGCTGTCGGCGAAGAGGATCAGAGGCCGTCGACGGGGGCGTCGGTGGGGCGGCTCCGGGGGGTGTGGACAAAGCGTATCCGGTGGGGAGTACGAATGAGCCGCTGCAGATGCGCGGCAGTTGACGAGAGTACCGGCGAAGCAGATCCGGCGCCGTGGACAAGACCGGCACTAAATGGGCTGTGGTACACTCATGGATGAGCAGTCTACTTGTTTCTAGGGGAGGTGAGAGGGGTAGATGCAGCCGTAGAAGCAGATCCGGCGAGGTGGACGCCGCTGGCAGTGAATGGGCTATGGTATGCCGGTGGATGAGCAGTCTAGGGTTTCGAGAGGGGAGGGGAGAAAGGCGATGAAGTACGGACGGCGTGATGTAAGATGCTCTGGTGCTGTGGAGTTAGTGGTTTTTGCGGGAGGGGGAGAGGAAATGGGGGTGCCGTGTAGTGGGGGAACCGGAAGTTACCAAAGCAGCCCCGACCTATCATGTAGATGAGGGCGGTATTGTAACTATTGGTCTCTGTGCACCAAGGACAAAAGGGGGATCTCGCATGCTAAAGACTAAGGTGGCGGAAATTTTAGAAGGAGGCGGGAGATTTTTGCCGCCCGCGGGATCGTCCGTATCCAGTTTCAACTAATTTTGGACCGTGCTAGCGGGAAGGTCATGCTAGACTGTGTACACGGGGCACGCGTCAGCAGTTAATAACTGGTGTGAAGTCCACCCTAGAAAAAAGACAATAACTCGGGATGATGCGCCGATAACTTGGACATTCACACGGGCGCGGCCAATCGTACGGGTGTAGTGGCGCATTCACAAAAAAGGGATCAAACGCTCAGCCTATGTATTTCTCGTGTAAATAGATAATTTAGTGCCATTGGTTATTTACTTTAAACATAATGCATTGACGTGTTAGTGTAGAGGCGCACAAAAAGAAATGGATATTGTAGTCAGCTACTTAAAAGTGTTACCTCATATGATTACATAGCCTCCATTTCATAAATTGCGTACCCGTTGAATTCATATATGAATATTACATATATTACTTCAAAATAGAAACTTAAATCATCCAAGACTAATGAATTTGAATGCAAGAGTAACAATGGTGCATGTTCATGATAGCTACATTGGTTGTTTGAAGAAACATCACTGTAACTTTGGCATGCACAACTAAAAAGGCTTATTTAAATAGAAAAAATGTGATATGTGAGTGTCCAATCTTTATAGCGTTGAATCGATATTGTACCTTTGGCCACGATACGAAGTAGATATTGACTTATGTTCAAGCGATGCACGTCCACGATCGCTAGATAGTGATACGTGAATGAATTGTGCAATCTCTCTCACACGCATACATATCTCATTTCCCTGTGGGCATCGGAATCACACACGCGCACTTCGTGTATTTCTCTCCCTCCGTCAGGGTTAAATTCGTCTTTCTACCCCGTCCTACAAGTCTCTCACACAGAAACACACACGCTCTCTATGTCTAACACGCCCACCCCTTTAATTCCGCCCACCCACAGCCACTAATGTCTCTCACACATATGCTATCTACCTATCCCTTAATATAGCTAGATATGTGTCACACAAACTCCTTCTCCCTACTAGCAAGATGCCCATGCGTTGCACGGAACATCAAGATGCATTTGTATGAGAAGTTTATCTTGTGGGAGAAAAGGATGGACGAGGGAATGCCTTATTTGCAAATGCGGAGAGGGGTGTGGGTATCTTTTTGCAAAATTTCCATAGTTTCCTTCCTGTCCGTCGGATATAAATCGGATGGCCTATATTGCAGGATGGCAGGAACACCATCATCACCAACTCTGTTTTTTTATAAGAGTAGAGATATGTGAGTGTCACTGCCCCCCACACACCCACACTTCCCAACACTGAAGGAGTAGGGTGACACCTCGATTTTGATACTAATCTATCGACTGGCTTCTCTCTCAAACATACACACACACACTACCTGGCACCGAAGGAGTAGGGTGGCACATCGATCTTGATAATAATCTATCTACTCCTCTTTCAAACACACACACACACACACACACACTCGCTAGTTGTGCCTCTATGCCTACCGCGCACACTCTCAATACGTCTTTCTCTCCCTCCCCCCAACAATGACAGCAGAAGGGTGACAACTCGATCTGATCATAATCTGTCAATTGGTTTCTCTCTCAAACATTGTGTCTTGGTGCCTCGCTCGGTAGCCCCCTCGATATGTAGACTTCTCGCGCGTGCAGAGTGATGTCTACTACACAACCTTCTTCTTGTAGATGTTGTTGGGCCTCCAAGTGCAGAGGTTTGTAGGACAGTAGCAAATTTCCCTCAAGTGGATGACCTAAGGTTTATCAATCCGTGGGAGGCGTAGGATGAAGATGGTCTCTCTCAAGCAACCCTGCAACCAAATAACAAAGAGTCTCTTGTGTCCCCAACACACCCAATACAATGGTAAATTGTATAGGTGCACTAGTTCGGCGAAGAGATGGTGATACAAGTGCAATATGGATGGTAGATATGGGTTTTTGTAAACTGAAAATATAAAAACAGCAAGGTAGCAAGCGGTAAAAGTGAGCGTAAACGGTATTGCAATGATAGGAAACAAGGCCTATGGTTCATACTTCCACTAGTGCAAGTTCTCTCAACAATAATAACATAGCTAGATCATATAACTATCCCTCAACATGCAACAAAGAGTCACTCCAAAGTCACTAATAGTGGAGAACAAACGAAGAGATTATGGTAGGGTACAAAACCACCTCAAAGTTATTCTTTCCAATCAATCCGTTGGGCTATTCCTATAAGTGTCACAAACAACCCTAGAGTTCGTACTAGAATAACACCTTAAGACACAAATCAACCAAAACCCTAATGTCACCTAGATACTCCAATGTCACCTCAAGTATCCGTGGGCATGATTATACGATATGCATCACACAATCTCAATTCATCTACTCAAACCAACACATAGAACCTCAAAGAGTGCCCCAAAGTTTCTACCGGAGAATCACGACGAAAATGTGTGCCAACCCCTATGCATAGGTTCATGGGCAGAACCCACAAGTTGATCACCAAAACATACATCAAGTGAATCACGTGATATCCCATTGTCACCACAGATACGCACGGCAAGACATACATCAAGTGTTCTCAAATCTTTAAAGACTCAATCCGATAAGGTTACTTCAAGGGGAAAACTCAATCCATTACAAGGGAGAAGAGGGGGAGAAGAAACATAAGATCCAACTATAATAGCAAAGCTCGCGATACATCAAGATCGTGCCAAATCAAGAACACGAGAGAGAGAGAGAGATCAAACACATAGCTACTGGTACATACCCTCAGCCCCAAGGGTGAACTACTCCCTCCTCGTCATGGAGAGCGCCGGGATGATGAAGATGGCCACCGGTGAGGGTTCCCCCCTCCGGCAGGGTGCCGGAATAGGGTCCCGATTGGTTTTTGGTGGCTACAGAGGCTTGCGGCGGCGAAACTCCCGATCTAATCTCTGTTCTGGAAGTTTTACGATACGTAGGTACATATGGGTGAAAGGAGTATGTCGGTTGACCGAAGGAGGGGGCCACGAGGCAGGGGGCGCGCCCCCTACCCTCGTGAGCACCTCCTTCATCTTGTGACATAGGGTCCAAGTCTATCCGGTAGGCTTCCTTCCAAAAATAACTTCTCCAGTTGATTTCGTTTCGTTTTGACTCCGTTTGATATTCCTTTTCCTCGAAACATTGAAATAGGCATAAAACAACAAATCTGGGCTGGGCCTCCGGTTAATAGGTTAGTCCCAAAAGTAATATAAAAGTGGATAATAAAGCCCAATATTGCCCAAAACAGTAGATAATATAGCATGGAGCAATCAAAAATTATAGATACGTTGGAGACGTATCACACAGCTGTAGTGACGATGACTCTGAACCCAGTGTGCCTTGTTTTTACCGGCCTCATGTGATAGTTTTCACCCTGTTTTCTGTTAATTAACAAGGCAACCTTTTCTTTGTTACTACTAGTGAATCTGAAATCATTCGGGGCAGACATAAAATATATCACTTCAACCCAATTATCGCAGCAACTATTTTAAAAGAAATTAGCTAGCTGCCCGTGCGTTGCACGGAACATCAAGATGCATTTGTATGAGTAGTTTATCTTGTGAGAGAAAAGGTTGAACGAGCGAAGGCCTTATTTGCGAACATGGAGAGATGTGTGGGTATATTTTTGCAAAATTGCCATAGTTTCTTTCCTATCCGTTAGATATAAATCCGACGGCCTATATTACAGGATGGCACGCACACCATCATCACCAACTCTTTTTCTACTCCCTCCGTCCGAAAATACTAGTCATCAAAATGGATAAAAAGAGATGTATCTAAAACTAAAATACGTCTAGATACATTTCCTTTTATCCATTTTGATGACAAGTATTTCCGGACGGAGGGAGTATTTGTCTTTTTAGAGATTTCAACAAGTGACTATGACCGGACCTTACCAACATACTCAAAAAAGTAGTCCATAATTTTGATGTTACCCTCTTTTCTTGGCGGTGCAGTGCCATCTGGATACCTCATAAATAAATCAAGGACAAATCTGACCCCTTCCTGAAAAGACATACGGAGCAAAATGAGTGAATCTACACTCTAAAATATGTCTACATACACATCCGTATGTGGTAGTCCATTTGAAATCTGAAAAAGACAAATATTTAGGAACGAATGGAGTATATATAAGAGTAGACATGGAGATATATCTCCAGCATGGTCTACAACAAAAATGTGCTGGGCTGGTTAACGCCGGATGCTCGCAACGCGATGACATGAGTTCGAATTCTGTCTTTTAACTTTATATTTTTATATTATATATTACTCTACTTATTTAATATATACTTCTTTCGCTACTGTACTGACAGTGGAACCTATAGAGTACTTAGAATACAAGATTAAGGATGGACTTGTTTCTTTTTAACTTTCTGTACGAAGCTGTAGCCACCCTGCAAGTCACGTGTACACTGTACATGCAATTAACTTTTTATAGAGGGACAATCATACAGGCAATTAACTCAAATGGATTGGACGTCACCAACATAAAGAGCATCTCCAACGGCAGCCGACAAATTTCCTCCCGCTTCCTTAAGCGGAGGACGACATCAAACTCCAGCAGCATACATTTTTACAAATCTAATCAACCAGATGAAATTCGTGCAAACATGGACTGATTTCATATAAGCATGAAGGATTTCGTATATAAAAGCTGGATCTTCATATAAACATGATGGATTTCATTACATTTACATGAACTAAGAGGTGCCAATCCGGCTCTCTTGTATAATTAATACTCCCTCCGTCTGGAAATACTTGTCCTAGAAATGGATGTATCTAGACTTATTTTAGTTCTAAATGGCCGCCCGCGGATCCCTTTGTCTTCCTCATGTCCGTCAGACACTTGCGGGGTCGACGAAGGTCCTCAGAAGAGACGAAGCAGCAAAGAAACCACCTAAATCCGCGGTCGTCGCCTCAGCGGTGGCCTTCATGGGTCCCAAGTGGCGGCGGCCTCCCGTGTTCTACTTCTCCTCGATGATGGCGGCGGACACGGAGAAGCTGGCCACCTTCTCGTCGCTCTCCACGCACCCGGCTTCTGTCTCTGCCTGCATGGCGCGCCCACAGACACGGGAGGCGCGGCCACCACATACACTGGTGGCGCGGTACGATGCGGCAGCGACGGTGCCCGTACCGGCGTGCTCGCCGCCGTGCTGGCGTGGAGCAACTCGCCACTCCTCATCGAGCTGAACTGGAGCGGCGAGTTGCTGAACCACGCACCTGCTTGGGGAGGCAACTGGCTCCGTCAGGCCAAGCGAGGTTGGTGAAGCACCGAGCAGCCTCGCCCGTATCTGGAGGGCTCGGCGGGCCACCCAGCCGGGTAATATGCCGGTGAACGGCTCATCGGAAGCCATCGGAAGAGTGGAGAAAATGGTGAAGGAGGAGATGGGGAAGCGGCGGAGGGGTGCGATTCTTGCCCGCTGTCTGTCTGGCCTCGTGTAAATAGAGGGCGGACGGTAGGAGCTTGGCCGGCTTCTGGCCTCATTTAAACTGAGGGCGGACGGGAGGAGCTCAGACGGTGTTGCGTTTAATTCTGGCCCGCTCATGAACGGACGTGTGGCCAGAGTAGGATTCTTGGTTTGCATGCGGGTTTAACGGAGGGGTTTAATGGAGGCGCCGGGTGTGCAGCGGGCGGCGCAGTACTATTCGATTTGACAGCAGTAATGAGCCGAGAAATCACAAAGGCCCTCGCCTCTGATGAAACCGACCGAGCTAGACTGCCCCGCCCTCTAGCCTTTTAAAAAATGTATATACTCCACTTTTGTACAGTAGTACTAGTATCGATGGATTGCACCATGGAGCAAAACATGAAATTAAAATAAAGGTGGTACATATAGAGGCTCGCCATTATGCATATACTATTAAAAGGCTTGTCACAATAATGGTGTCCAGCATAAGTGCACAACCCACCCCTCAAATAAAACTAAGCACCCTGGAATTCTTTGACAAAACTAAGCACCCTGAAATTCTTTGACAACTAAACTGCTAGCTATATGATGTTGGCCATATTTATTGTACGTATATAATGTGAAGAAATGAGTGGTTTTCATAAGATGACTTAATACTCACTAGACGGAGGGAGTATTCGATTTGACAGCAGGCGGCGCAGTTCCTGATACGGCTTTAATGCAGACGAGGGAGGGAGTAGCGGTTCCCGATATGTTGAACGACCAATGCATCCTCCTTCAATTAATGAATGAGGGAAGTAATGGGAGGAGGTTCGGGAAAAGAGGCTGCACGATGTGAATGCAACGCAGTTTGCCCTCATTGCCCTTATATAAAGGCGCCCCTCCATTCCAATGCATCTACCACATCGTACGCACCTAAGCATTTGCCTAAGCACCTACACTAAGTGCAAAAGAGCTCACTCCAGACCCATGGCGGTGATGCGCGTGAGCGGCCAGCGGCTGCGCCAGATGGTCCATGACGCCGGCCTGCGGCATGGTCATCTCCAGACGGTGTTGGAGACCGGCTGGTGGATGGCCGCCGTCGACACCAACTACAACTCTCAGTTGGACCAGATGATCGTTGACACCAGCAACAAGTTCACCGTCATCAAGAAGCTCGCGAACGACATCACCGTACTCCTCCAGCCTGCGCGCCCGGGCTCCTCATTGCCTGCCACCCTAATCGGCCTCCATGGCCGGAACCTCTTTCAAGCACTGGTGGCCCTGTGACTGCCCGCCGACGCCACGAAGAATGTCCACCTGGAGGTCGCGCTCGCCGGGAGGCGCCTCGCCCTGCAAGAATTCGTCGACCTACACATCCACGTGTACGAGCAAATAGTGTACATAGGTATCTACAAGGCCAGTGAGGATGCTACGACGTTGGCCTTCCTCAACCGGCTGGAAGCCTTGGATGCCTTTGCTGAGAAGCACCTCGACCTTGCCACAAAAGCCGCCGCTCCTTAGCCGCCGGTCGGTGGCCCAATGCACTAAGTTGAGGAGGAGGAAGTCGTACGTTCGTGGATCCATCTTTCTTCTTGCCTTCTGTAACCATCACTGCGATCGCATCATCGTGGCCTTAATTCTTATTGTGCTGTTGCATTCTCGTTCCAGTCAATACCGACATGTGCGATCCCTTTGCTTAACTATATGCATCACTGTAACTAGTACTCCATCCGTCAATTTATAAGTTGTGCTTACCTTTTCCATCAACTTTGTGCAACGCGCGGGCATCTTGCTAGAAACACTACTCCCTCCGTCTAGGTGAATAAGTCATCTTAGATTGTGTGTATGTCATGTGGGGCCTTGGTGTAGCTTGCCTAAGGTGTGGCTTGAACCAAACACTCACCTAAGTTAATCAAAGTTGCCTAACCTTACATTCCACGAGATTTTGCCACATGTTAGAATCCAGAAAGCTCCACATGTAGAAGCATAATGCACAAACCACCAGAATCTCATGCGTGTAATGCACGTGTACCTTACTAGTACTAGTTGGTAGGAGTAGTAGTAAGAAACAAATTCCAGTTTTGGCACGAGCTCGTACTGCGGGAGCACCACAAGGCCTGCCGCAGGAGTTACATTTCCCTCTCGGGGCCCACGGGACCGAACTTCAGTGGCTTAGTGCCCGGCCTATGAGTCAATGACATGCGGACCTTAAATGCGGCTGGCCCACATGTCATTCTCATGGTGGTGGCGTGGTTCGCGACTCACTCGTTCGAGATGAACCGGCCGGTGGTGGCGTGGCCGTGGCGAGGGTGCCACAGCTGGGCGTCGGGGCGTTACGAGGCGTAGATGGCCACACCGGCGGGTACTACCTGTAGTACATAAGTACTCCAGCTGAGGATTGATGCCCGGGACGAAATGTGTCACAGCCGCTGGATGAAAATTCGATGGTGCGGGAGTACGGATCGGAGCACAGCAGCGGAGCAGGCAAACCGCGTCCAATCGGGTGTGTCTGTGGTAGAAAGTTGATGGTCGCCGCAGTTCAGCTGGCCCGCATGTCATGCACACAAAGGCAGAGGAGCGGTGGGGCCGAGAGGGATGAGGGGCACGTCGGGGGGATGAGGATCCCCTGACGCGAACAATCCTACCATTCTGTCACTGACATGTGGGACCCATAAGCGTGGGTCCCACCTGTCAGCGAAGGAAAGGCAGGGCAAGGCAGTGATAGCCACGTCAGAGGATCCATGTCCACGTCGGGGGACGTCGTGCCGTGGGTTGGAGCGGCGTCGTGGGAATCGCGTGTGGGTGTGGCAGTGGTAGAAACAAGAAACGTGATGGTCGCCGTGGTTCAACTTCCATGGACAAGCTGTCATGTCTGCTGACACATGTATATCAAAACTAGAGTGTTTATATTTCAAGCACGTGAACAAGTATTATTCTACTACTTTGGATCCATTGCAACGCACGGGCCAGCACATTGGTAGTAGTAGTGTCCATCTCTATCTCTAGAGGCCTTCCCTCGTTCATCCTTTTCTCTCACAAGATAAACTACTCATACAAATGCATCTTGATGTTCCGTGGAACGCACGAGGATGTTTCCTTGGGGGTCTCTCCAGCGCGGCGTGGCCGTAGTTGCAAGTTGACGCCCCTTGAGATGCCGACGTTGAGGGGCACTCGGATTTCCTCCGATGAGCAGGTAAGATGAGTTTGATCACGTAGTAAATGCATTCTAAAGACTACTTCCGTGTCCATTTCCTAATTCTCCCCCTGCCCACTGTTTCACAGGTTAGGCTCGGTGCGAGTGGAGATTGGCTTGCATATGTACGGGAGGGTACCAACATCAATTTGCACAACATTTACAACGGTGAAACCGTTCCCGTAGAACCTTTGTCCAACATTGGGATCAGCCATGCAACGGGCCACCGCATGAATTGGTACGATGGAACCACGGTGAGATTGAATAAGATAGCACGAACCTTGCACATGGCGGTCAAAGGCGGACCATGCTGTCTGCGGCCGATTTGTTGCCGTACGAGTAGGAAGACGCTGTGCTCCTTTCTAACCGCATCTTCGCGGTGACAAACCAGGGGACTTATTTTGTATGGGACACATCCTACGATATACTCCCTCTCTCCCAGTTTATTTGTTTTGAATCTTTTCGTTTTATAAGTTTCAAATTCAAATTTAGAGCTCCCCATCACATGTTGAGATTACAATGTCCATTAAATCGTTGCGTGCATGTATAGTAAAGAAACAAATCTCGAGTTTGGCACGAGTTCGTGCTGCGGGAGCACCACAAGCCCTGGCGCAGGAGTTACATTTCCCTCTCAGGGCCGTCGGGACTGAGCTTCAGCGCCTTACTACACCTACCTTTGAGTCAATAACATGTGGACCCGATAGGTGACTGGTCCACATGTAATGCTCCCGTAGGCAGAGGGGCAGTGGGGCCAAGAGGGGTGAGCCGCAGGTCGGGGGACGTGTGGTTTCATGGGTTCGAGCGGCGTCGTGGGAATCGCGGGTGGCTGTGGTAGAAACTTGATGCTCGCCGCATTTTAGGTGGCCCACATGTCATGCACACAAAGGCAGAGGGGCGGTGCGGCCGAGAGGGGTGAGGCGCACGTCGGGGGGCGTGGTGCCGTGGGTTGGAGAGGCGTCGTGGGAATCGCGAGATGAAACGTGATGGTCGCCGTAGTTGAACTTCCATGGACAAGCTGTCATGTCTACGGACACATGCACTGCATACCGATCACTGGAAGGAGTAGCAGAGAAAGCTATATATGCGGATAAATAGTTCCTTATAGTCAAGCGGACCCACGCTACTACTCTGTTCCAAAGACATGCACACCATCGAAATAGTCCATCTATATCAATATACACCGAGAGGGAATAATTTTTTTACAAGAGAGGAAATAGTTCATCCATCCATAATGCCCTCCTGCTGGTGCAGCCTTTTCTTCTTCTTCTTCTTCTTCTTCTTCTTCTTGTTCTCATTCTCTGTGGGAGACGGCTTCGCAACAAGCTCTTTGGACCTTGCAGCTATCTCGAAACTCACACGGGCATCGAGGGCAGCATATTTTATCCGCTCGTACGTCAAGGGATAATTCTCCCATCCAGACGACCTTAATGCCACCGTCTCGTCACCCTTCTGAAGATTTGTACCGAGCACAAAATTTGCTACGTCGAATAGGGATGGTGTCTGTTTATCACAAACTTCTACAGGAATTTTGATTCTGGTTTGTAGGTCAGCGATGCTATTCAAATCAAGGTTGTACGGCTCCAGCTTCTGTTTGTCCCCTTCGATGGCTGCCCCACAGAAGTATACGTCCTCCCGAGACAAGAAATCGTGAAGCTCACCTGGTATGGAGGGCGAGTGTATGATGTGGTACACCAAAACTTCATCTTCGAGGCACAGCTGAAGGACGGCGGCGCGCTGGATCTTCCCAGGGGCACGCTCCGTGTACTCTGCGTCGAGACCGATGACCCTCGTCTCTACCTTTTCGAGGGAGTTGGATACATTGTTGATCCACTGCCGAACAACCCTTGGGTGGACGGTGACGGTGGCAACTATGCGCATCGAGCCTTCGACGAGGACATGTTGGACGCTAAAAACCTGCATCTCGATCTCTATCGCCATTTGGAACCGCTGGAACGGAGGGCTATGGTTTGGAGAATTAGGATTAGATGGCTAGTCTAACTGAAGTAGTAGATGATTATTTAAAGAGGTTAAAACAATGTGAACGCAGTGGGGTTTGGATGCAAATGAAGACGAAGGGGAGGTGAAGAAGCCGAGGAGAATCGGTTCCCGATGGAGAAGTAAATGGGAGAAGTGGCGTGCAGGCAGTTGATTAGACGGCTAGGTAGACTAAACGAAAAGGCTATGCGGGTAGACTGATGAGTCGTACCTGTTCGTGTACGTGCCCATCCTTCCTGATAGGTGGGACCTATGCAAACAGATAAAAAATGTGTCGTAGTTTTTTTTGAGCGCGTGAGTGGGAGACACAACATTCTCTGGTTAAGGAATACTCCCTCCGTTTAGGTGAGTATAAGTCACCTTATGAAAATCAGGTTTTCCCAAAACCTTTAGGCGTGGAGCATTAACTTCCTGCTCGATCCCCTCCCAGCCTCGTTAGCCAGCGTTCTCTTCCTCTGCTGCCGCGTTCTACCTTTCCATTTTTCCTCTTCTCAAGTGTGGAACGATCTGCATGCCGTCCTTGATGCACCAGAACGACCACTGCATGCATCGCGGCAGAGCGTTGATTGGGCATGCACGAGAATTTGGTTCTGCTCGCAATATGGATGATACCTGAACGATGAAGTGAACAGGCATGCTAGCACGGGAGACCTATTTACGCTATACAATACTGGAGTACTCATGTACCTACTACTACTAGTAGTAGTAGTAGTACAACTGTGGTACACTTGATGGTCAAAATACTATTCATCTGGTCCTCACAGTGAAGTGACAACACCCTGCGCCTGACACTAGTCCAGGCGGCGTGTTCGGGTTACCAAAGTCAGCCTCACCCTGTGCACAGTGCAGTCTGTCACCGCCGCTGTACAGCACATTGGCGCCTCGCCTCGTCTCCCTCTCCGCTCCCATAGCACCACTCCATCTCCATCTCCTTCTCCGTCTCCATCTCACTGTGCCCCCGTGTACCGTCGCCTCACTCGCCTCCCCCAGTACCACTATTCCCTCGCTAGCCGCTCCAGCACCGACATCCTTCTCCCCCGTAAATCAAGCCCCCTTCCAAACTCCACCATGGCCGAACGCGAACCGCGCAGCATCCATATGAGCCGCGATTGGAGCAATCTCCCCAGTGACATCCTCGACCTCTGTTGTTCGTGTATGGATATGTTGAGCGCCCTGCGGCTGGCTGCATGCTCGAGGGACATGCACACGGCCATCGTCGAAGCGAGGCCTAAGCTTTTCAAGACACCCTGCTTGCTGCTATCTGGTCTTGCGAGATTGGCTCACCATGATACGGAGGCGTGCATGATGCCCCTCGACTTCAATCCGATCTCCATTAGCCGAAACTTCTTTGCAGGTATGTAGTGGGTCGCCGTACATCATTTCCCTCGACATCGATCCGATCACCATCGCCCGAAACTTCTTGGCAGGTATGTACTGGGTCGGCATGAACTCCCACTGGATGGCTGCCTTCAGAGAAGACGGTAAAAAGTTGGTGCTCGTGAACTTCCAGACCTCCCATGAGATTATCCTTCCTCCGTTGGATTATATAGAGTATTACCATCGCGGTCCAAGTCATCTAGATTACTACGTCAGTTGGACGGACCTTGTTTTGCAGAAGATTGTAATCTGCCAAGTGCCCACACGACATGCGAATTACGCAGACTTCAAGCTAATTGCCTTGTTCGACCGCGGACTCGCCTATCTTTACGCCGGTGCCTTCTTTAGCTGGAGACAACTCGGCTCGCAGTGGATCATCGTCAAAGCTGATACACACTTCTGTGATGCTATTGAACACAATGGCATCATCTACGCGATCGACAAAGCAGATGGCACCACGTATTGCTGGGACGGCGCGTGTAAGTTGTTTCCTCTCATGTTAATGATGACGCCATGACACTGTTTGAACTTTTTGTGATGATTGGCATATCTCTGTTTGAGCAGAATTTGAGTAGAACTATGGCAATGTATTAGAGACGCCGTAAATCAGCTATATTTGGAATGAGTTAATTCATGCGATTGTGACCATGTCATTACAGCCAATTTGTACCCTGAATAATCAAACGGTTAGGAATATATGGATATTATCCTTATTTTACAGTAATCTATATACTACTACTAAATATGAGTGTGTATCAATGGCCATGTTAGTTTCCTCATTTTCATGATGTAGAAACATGCACCACACTGTTGGTTTCATCTAACCATACATTAGGGAAGTAAATGTGCATATGGAGAACTCTATATTTGGAAGTAGTGAAATCCTGCAATGCTTACCATGTGTACATACCTATATTCGCCCTTCAGCAATCAATGGCTAGAATAATATCCTCACAAAAATTTTGCCCACAGAACACGAGTATATAACAATGCATGGTCTGTTAGTTACCTTGAAGAATTTGTTTGTGAGGACAGAACATGATTACATAACATGCATGACATGGTAGTTTCCTGTGAAGAATCGATTGCGAGATAACATGAGTATAACCATGCATGGCACTTCTATATTTTCGAACCCAGTATACATTTCCCTGTATTTTCCTCCCAGTTCCAACAGGGACATATCAATGTTGTTTCTTGCATTATCCTACTCATACTCTGAACAATGCTGATCTTACATTAACAATGCCTGTCCTTTTTGATATGATGCAGTGTCCCTACAGTTACTGCCCTTTGTAATCACACCACCTTTGCCAAAAACAGGGAAGCACAACTGGTTCCTCGCTCGATCAGACGACGGCAAAAGACTGATGATCATTCGGACACATGAGCCGGAAAAGTTATATTGCAAAAACCCCACTGTATACAAGCACCGTGTAATACGTGAGTATCCGGACAGTGGCTGTTACGTCTATGAGCAGGATACCAGCTTGTTGGGGCCTTTAGGATTTTTTAGTTGGAGGCGGGTAAACAGCCTTGGTTCACACTCTCTGTTTCTCGGACTCAATTATCCGATTAACCAGGAGATCACCGTTGGCAAGGACCTTGATGGCAGAGAGGCTCTGTTTGCTATGGAAAACTGTGTCTACACGGCGAGCCCTAGGAGTTCGGGAGCAAACTCCCCTGATTGTCAACGATACAGCCTGCAGCCAAAAGAAGGTGAGAATGACAAAGGCATCCGGATTAACTTTGATCCTTGGATGTCTCAATTACGACAGGCAGTGATGTGGTTCGAGCCTTCAGGTTGATAGGTAATTGGGCTGTTGCATCGAAAGGGTGGAGTACTGGTGTCTCCGGATCACTGGTCGCTGAAGCGGGGCTGCAAATTATGATGGTGTTGGATCATCTCTTCGAATGACTTTGTTGTCTTTGCTGCTGGTTCTGGATGGGTAGTTCTTTCTTTTGTTATGCATATTCCTTGTCATTTGGTCATCCTCGTCTATGTCACTCTTACTATGTAATAGTTGCTTCTGTTTAGAATGTCATTCTCGTCTGGATCACGAGAGTCTGAGCGCTGCAGATGGGTGCGTTTTGGTGGTGTAGCAAGACTTCTTATGAACTATCATGTCTTGCTGTTTATGTCAGTAGTAGTCACTAGTCAGTGTTTGAATGTTGTATATATCGTTGTTTCGAACTGTTTATTGTCTCGAACTACTGGTGGGCTAAATGAGGGCATCACCATTCTCCAGTGTTCAGAGTATATCTCCTTTTTTCAAGTTATATAATTTGAGCTCAGTGTCTTTTCGATGATGTACACTTGTTTGGGCCAGTGAGGTGTCGTTGAATATGGGCCGAGTAGTAACGCAATGCCAAACAGGTCAATTATGACTCTCAGGCCGGGCTCTCAAAAGATCCTGAAAAAAGGCCGGGCTCTCCAAAAAAGAATGAATAAGGACTCTTAGGCCGACATGTGGGCGCCACCGGTGTTTTCGTGCGCTTGCGCGCCGAGAGCATATTGGCGCGTGCTCGAAATTCATGCTACCTTTTCATCCGCAGTCTCCCGCCCCTCCCCCACCTCTGGAATCTCGATTCCTACTCCAGTTCCCCCAAATCCCCCTCCTGTACTCCCTGTACTCAAGCGCACTATCATGTCGCCGGTCAACGCGGATCTCCGAGCCGGAGATCCTGAGGTCCGTCCTGCCTTCGGTCGCTGCGTGCTGTCGCTCAACAGTGGCATGGCGGCGCTTGACGACCAGTTTGCCGGCAAAGTGCTGATGGTAACCATCAACGGCGACCGGCCTCCCGTCTCGCCGGATGACCTTGTCAAAGCTCTTGGCATTGCGCACGGCATCCAAATAAGTGACTTGCTCGTCGAAGTCTGTCCGCCACCGGCTGATTTCTTCGTCAGGTTCCGGACAACTTTCGACTGCAGTCGTGTGTTCGAATCTTCCCGGCGTTTGTTCTGCGATGGCGCGCTGGTGAGCTTTGATCGGTGGCACCCAGGATGGGGCTCGGTGCCCTCTGAGCTTGAGTTTTTAACAAAGCTTACCTTCCACGGCATGCCTCGACGTGCTTGGAACAGCGAGTCCATGAACGAGCTTATCAACGACCTTGGAGGTGAGCTCGTAAGTATGTTTGTTCCTCCAGACAGCTGGGCTCTGACGGTTATGGCATGGATGAAGAAGCCGTCCACCATACCGAAGGTGATTGGTGTTGAGATACCGGTGCAGGAACCGGGGTTGTACTATTCGTCGCCACCAAGGCCGCCGCGGACCACGTTAGGGATGTACCTGTATCGAGTGTTCGTGCATGTCGAAGAAGTGGTCAATCCATCAATCGAAGTCCTGCCGCCGCCGCTGGTGCCAGGGTCCGTCGACGACGTCCATTACAGGAGTCAACGTCAGACTTTCCCCGTGTTGCTCGGAACGATGGATGGCACAGGGCCTACTCCATCGCGCGGCGGAGGCCACTGCTTCTTTGGGAGAAGAGGCAGGGCTGGCTGCCTGGATGTGCTCTAATTTGAGGTAACAACTGAATCTTGTCAGATACTAGTTAAATCCGAGCTATGGGTGTGAAGCACTGATATGCCAGTACATTTGATTGTGACCTGTTCTAATTTTGTACCTGAACTTTTTTAGAAAGGGTTGTACGTCAACTTAATGTGCTAGGAGAACTTATTGTGTTGTCTGTCTGTTTTCTTTGCACAACATTCAAGATATTTCCCCGTCATTGATAAAGACGATGAACCGTTATGTACGACTTCGTTGGTTTCAACATAGCCCTTCCCGTAGCGATCCACTGCTTCCATCCTGATTGTGCCGCCTGCGTGAAATTTTTGTATGCAAGTTCAGTGTGCTATGATGTTCTATATGATTGTGTCAACTATATAAGTTTTTACAGAGCATCAGCAATGCATATGGCTGAAAGATGTATTTACGAGCATCGGCCGATGGGTCTCTCTCTCTCTCTCTCTCTCTCACACACACACGCACACGCACAAGTGGGACCCGTTGAATTATTTATTTGCTCGTGACAGCTTTTAATTAGGTTCCACTGTAATCTAACTTTTTTCTTAAGTTATTAATTGAGCTCAGTGACTTCAAAAAGTTGTACAGAAGCCTTGTTTGGGCCTTTCCGGCATCGCTGAATGTGGGCTGAGTAACCATGTTAGGTTGTACTGTACTACACAGGCCTTTTTCGCTATTTTTTAAATAATACATTTTTTAATTAATTTTCATAAATATTACGCTGGGTAAATTTTTTTCAAAAATAATACACCGTCGGCCCGCTGCAGGCCGACTGGGCCTAGTCGGCCCACAGCAGGCCGATTGGATTCCAGTCGGCCTACAGCTGGCCGACTGGCCCTGTCGGCCCACTGTGGCTGATTGGGTCCTGTCGGCCCACTGTGGGCCGACTGGAGCTAATTGGCTCGCTGTGGCCTAATTGTTTTTGCAAAAGTGTTAATCATGTATTTAAAAAATATGTGTATTGTGACCTCCTCCGCTCGCTGTGGGCCCACTGTTGACTAAAAAATATGTTTTAAAAAGTGTTAATCATGTATTTAAAAATTGTTAAATGTGTGTATAAAAAATGTTCCTTATCTATACAAAAATTTAAATGTGTGTATAAAAAATAGCTTTTTTTCAACATCAGCAATGCAACTGGGCCGACAGTTGTACACAATATCCGGGTCAACTTGTTATTCTCCGCCCCGCTGGGCTGCAAACTTTCCTAGGAGGTATGCATTAGGCTTAACAAGAAAATGGACTTTAAGAAATAATAAATGGGATGTAATTATAATAACTGGACAGTTACTATGCACCAAACACGTAATTAGTTTGAAAAATATATTATTTTTGGAATTTGAAAATTTTAATTTCATTACTTGTTGCGCGCGCAATATTTCGTTGGATTTTAACGTAATACAACTTTATTTTGAAATTATATTTAACCTGACTAGAAATTTCGGATAAAAATATTTCGGATCCCATCAAAATGTGGGAATTTTTTTTGAATTCTGTTTTGAGCGGTTGTTTGAAATTATTAATCGTTGTCCTAGCTAGAAGTTGGGCTGTACTTTTAACAAACTGTAAATGGGCTGTAGTAAATTCCATTAGAATTAAAAAATGGGCTGTACATTCTTACAAATCGCAAATGGGCTATATGTTCTCTGCCAAATCCGAGCTGTGGGCCTACTAAGTTGACGCGTACCAAGGGCTTTGTCAACTTAGTCAATATAAACGATTCTAGCTGCAGTGATCGTACGATGTCCATCCAACGGCCGTAGTGCTTCTTCAACCTCTGGTCTTCTTGCTCCAGCCGCCCAAAGCAGCGCCGGTCGTGTCGCGTGCTCCTGCCTCCCGTGGCCGGCTGTGATGCCGCGGAGGCCTCACCGCCCCGTACTACTCCCACCGCTGGCCAGGCCATCCCTCTACTCACCCACACCCCCTGTTATTCTGCGGCGACGGCAGCCTCACACCGCAGCCGAACCAGTGAACCCTCGTACTCCTCTCCGCGCGGGCTTCCACTGTTGCGTATTCCCCGGCTCCGCGTCATCCCCTTCCTAGGCCTCGCCGTCGTCCAGAGCACCGCCCTGATGCTCTCGGCATGGCGTGGTCAACGTGGTCAACGACCGACTTCCATCGGAAGAGTACTGTACGTGGAGAGGCTGACAGCTGGGTCCACGGTAGCCGCAAGGAAGTGCCTCCTTATTACGCGCAAAATAATTATTCCTCCACCTGACAGCGGGGACCCACCGGACGGGCCACCGTATTTCGCGAAAAAAACGTTTGCCCCTGACTGCTGGGACCCACCAGCTACATCTTCGCACGCAAGGAAGTGCCTGACAGTCAGGACCCACCTGGTCGAAGCGTACATAGCGTTATCATTCTGGTCGCGAACGTGTACGTACATATATACTGGTCGATGTAGAGGCGCGCACGTGTCGTAGTAGAGGCGCGCACGTAGCATGTACACGTACGTACAGCGGCCAGGGTGCAAGAAAGAAAATACGGCCACATATGTGTACATACGGGCGGGGTCTCGAACGCCTACTCGCGCATACGTACGGCCAGGGCTCGTGTACATGGCTGGGTCGGAACGGAGAAACAACGTCGTCGTCGTGTTCATGGGGAGGCAACGGAATGCGTCGTGTTCATCGGGAGGGGTTGGATGGAACAGGCGATGGAAACGAGGCCTGGCGTACCGCAGAACGGAGGAAACGGCCTTGTGTTCGACCGACCACGTTCAAAACGGGATCCTGTTCATCGGGAGGGGTCTGGCATACCGCAAAACGGAGGAAACGGACCTCCTACGGTCAAAACGGGGGTCCTGTTGATCGGGAGGGGTGTGGCGTACCGCAAAATGGAGGAAACGGACTTGTGTTGGAGCGCTACGGTCGAAACGGGGGTCCTGTTCATCGGGAGGGGTGTGGCGTACCGCAAAACGAGACTCCACGGGATATTGTTCATCTCCATCATCGACCCCCTCCAGCCTCCACGAGCTACTGTTCATCCACCGTCGACCTCCTCCAGCCTCCACCTGCGACTGTTCATCCACGAGCTCCTGTTCATCCAGCCTCCATCGCGCGCTACTCCACCGGCTACTGTTCAACCATCCCTCTCCACGGGCTCCTGTTCAACCACCCCTCTACGGGCTACTGTTAATCCTGCCCTCCACCGTCTACTGTTCATCCTGCCCTCCATCGGGTGGTCCTGTTCATCCAGCCCTCCACGGGGTCCTATTCATCCAGCCCCAGCCGGCTCGATCGATCGGGATCGGGGTCCTGTTCATCCAGAGGCAACACCACGGGGTCCTGTTCATCACCCCACCGGGAACTGTTCATCCACCCCCCCCCCCCCGCAACGCTCACTGTTCATCCAGAGGCAGCATCGATCGGCTTCAGTTAGCAGCAGTAGGGAAGGAATCGCTCGATCGGGTTCAGTTAACAGCCATCGATCGATCGCTCGGGTTCAGTAACGCGTAGCCTGCAGTGCAATCGCTCGGGTTCAGTTAGAGCCCAACGCCTCGCTTGGGTTCAGTTAGAGCCAACGCCTCGCACACACGTGCGTACATGTACGAGAGAAACGCACATCGCTCGGCCCCGACCTCCCACCGTAACCGGGAACTCCCCGAAATTTTCCTCGCCGTCGCTTCTACCACGGTTTTTTCCGTCATGGACGACCCAAAGAATGTCATGCAGCTGCGTCTCTGGCCCGCCCAGGATGAAAAGCCCATTTTCTGTCATGATTTTTTGTCATAGAAGTAGGAGCCCACCACATCTATGATGATACCGGGTTTTGTCACAATTATCGTCATAGAAGTGTCATATGTATGATAGAAATTTTTTTTGTTCGACCCAAAATGTCACGGATGTGTCTTTTTTTTATAGTGTTATCCCTCGTATTATAGGACAAGGTGCATTTAATGCATTGCTTAGGTGTCCTCTTGCTTTATCGGGGACGGGGGCGAGGCCCGTCTCGTCCGTCGCCGCTCCTCCTCGCTTGGACACGCGCCTTGGCCAGGGATGCGTGCGGTGCCATGTAGTCAGACAGGCAGCTGAGTTGGCGTGGTGGTGGAGTCTTCACAAAGATCTGCATGCCACCACGCAGGCGCTTGATGAGTTGGCCTGGGAGCTACATGTTGCCATGCAGGTGCCCACCCAGCTGGTTGGGCTGGCAGCTGCATGTGAACGGGGGTGGGAGCTTGGTTGACATGGGATTGGCGGTGGTCTCGCCGGCATCTTTGGCGAGAGCCTTGCCGGGTGGCCCAGCAAGGGTCTTGCCGTGGTGTGCTGTCGTCCCCGGCAAGGATCTTGCCAGGGGTCTGGTGGCCTTCCTCGGCAAGGATCTTGCCGAGAATCGTCGTCTTCTAATCCTCATCTGATCTTGAATATGTCTTCACAAAGATCTGCATGCCACCACAGAGGTGCCTTCCCGAGCCTTGGCCCCATGCTGATGATGGCGCTAGGGGCCGTGGGCTCAAGGGTGGCTCGCTCTGTTGGTGCGGGGCGAGCTGTCCCGGCAAGGGTCTTGCCGGGGCCACTGAGGCCGCCCGGCAAGGGTCTTGCCGGGGGAACCTGCTTCGTCCCTCTACTCTTTGTGGTCTTGGCCTTGGCGTTGCTTCTATTGTCTTGGGCTTTGATCTTACCTTGGCTCACCTCCCTCGTTCTGCTTTGTGTGGCCGTGGGCGCGGCTCTGACTGCCCGTGCACAGGAAAAGGGGTACAAAGATGCGCCCCTATTTTTGTACACCGACAGGAGCCCCCGGGCCTGGGCCACACATAAGCGCGACACATTGTTGGGCCAGGCCCAGAACGATGCGCGGGCAGGTGGGGCGGTTTTTACCGTGGTAAGATTCTTCGCGCGCCCCACCTCCCACGACCCGCTCGTGTGGTGCGGTGTGGAGGGGTGTGCGTGACGTGGGCGGCATGCGTGGGGCAGTTCCCACACGCATGCGTCACATCAAAGTAAAGAGGCGGCTCGCGCCTTCCCCGTAAAAAGGGGGAGGCGTGGAGGCGCGGCTCATTTACTGAGCGGGGGCCGGGGTGCGGTCTTCAAGGCATCCACTCCCCACGATCACGGGGTGGAGAGAGGTCGCCTCACCCGTCGCCTCAGTTCTGCACGTCTGCCATGCGTCTTTCATGCGCTTGGGGTGGCAAACGGTGGAGGCGGGAAACCGGGCCGTCGCTGGTTGGGGCAGCGGGTTGGTCCTGATTCCCTGCGCCTCCGGTGTCTGGATTGGCCGAGCGGGGCGGCCGAGCCTCAACCCCATTCCTTTATAAAGGGGAGGAAGGGGAGATGGCATCCCGCATTCTTCCATCTTCTATCCCCCCTGCTTCTGCTTCTTCCTCTCACCCGCCATGGAGAAGGGGAATCCTGGTCCCTCGACGGTGGCGGCAAGGGTCGCCGCTCGACAGCGCGTCCCTCCTCCTCCTGTACCCGTGGTGGCGGAACCGACTGCGAGGGGAAGGGGGAGGGGGCGACGCCATGGGCGAGGCCGGGGCAGAGGCCATAGCGCTTGGGGAAGAGGACGGGGCGGCGCACCGGCCTCGCCCCGGCCAATGATGCCCTTCCCGATGGAGGACCACGTTGAAGACCAGCCTTGCGAGTTCTTCATCAGGCTCCGTCGGCCCCCGCGTCGTCGTCTTCGTCTCCCCACCCCATTCGCTCTGGTGATGGAGCATGCCCCGCCCCAGACCCTCAGGTTGCACATGAGGGGCTGCGGGAACAGGGGCACGCGGGTCAATGTCGACTTCCCGGCTCCTCGAGTTATGTATCTCCACCGTGGATGGAAGACGTTCGCCCGCATCCACAGCCTGACGGCGGGGCTCGTCCTCTACTTCAAGTTAATGGAGGACGGCCTACTCTCCGTTAAGGTCTTCGGAGAGTTTGGAACTCGTCTGAAATGCTGCGTGGAGAGCTCCTTTGATGGACATTCTGATGATGGAAGCTCGTCCTCGAGCGAGAGCGACGAGGAGGACAGCGGGGCAGACAGCGGGGACGAGTCCGACTAGGCGTCGGGCGCCCCGCGCCTGGGCGGGTGCGGCAGTAGCAGCATCTGCACCTAGCCGCTCCTCCGGCAGAGGTTTGTCGGGGGCGGGGCCAGCTCCTTGAACTTCTCGGGGCCGTCTCCTTGGGCGGCTGACGTCGGGAGGCTGCGGAAGAGGAAGAGGGCGGGCGGCAAGGCCGTCAACTCGGAGTACGCAGGCACCGATGCCTTCATCGCGTATTGCCGGTCCTGCCGCCTCGTCTTCCAGGTCCTTTCCCGGCACCGTCATCACTGGCCCGCCGGTGGGCGGCGACCGAGGTGTTCTCTTGGTGCTTTCTGCTGCTCGTAGCTCGGCTAGGCACCCCTTTTACCCTTTTGCCTCCTTGACCTGCCTCCTGAGGAGAGGGACAAGAAAGGGATTACGGGCATCTTATCTCTTTTTTAGTTTGTAAGCCTGCGGGCCTTTGTTGAATTTAAAACTTGTAATCCCCTTGCTCATATTTTTCATCTCGCACAAACTGTACCTGTATGGGATGTTTTTAATGAAAAAGGGATGCTTGCCAGGTTTTTCGTTCGCGGGTAAATCCTGCGACAAGGAGCGAATCCTTGTTATTGTTTAAGATAAACATTTTTCGCCTAGCAACAGGCCTTGCCATCTACCCACTCCACTCGACCGTTCTCGTGCTCTTGGCGGAGGCAGGGATGAAGTGGGCTTCAGGCTCCTCGTCCCACCTCCTTGCCGCCACGACTACGACCAAATCTGGACTGAGGAAATAATTCCTAGGTATAGGAAAAAAGGGGAGCACGACAGCCTAGAGATAAAAATGAGGTTTCACATGCCCCAGTCCGGTTCCGCAATGCATGCTAGAGGATAAAAGACTTATCTGGATCTGCAGGCCCCGGCAATCTCATCTTGCCGCGGTTGGATCCTTGTGCTTGCAGCCCCCGGCAACTCTGGTTTGCCGGGGTTGGGGCACCGGTCCGTTTCCTTCTTTCTGAGTAGCTCAACAGAAGTGCTCATGTGCCCTGCGAACCAAAGGAGGACAGAAAAGGAACAGATAGACGTGCACTCGACCTCTAGGCTAGGGGTTAGTCGCCGCTAAACACTATCAACCCTAACCAAGGAAGAGACTCGACCTAGCATGCATGCTATAACTTAGGGCGCCAGCCCTTCATTTATTTATGCTAAGGGTCTGCGTCTGGCTTTGTACAAAGGGTCACATGCCTTGTCGGCAAAGCTTGTACAGAAGGTGGCTTGCCGGGAGGCCCGGCAAGCCGCGCCTTATGGGTAAAACTTGCGAAGATGCTCGATGTTCCATGAGTTGCTCACTGGGACGACATCTTCGGTCTCCAGGCGGACTGCGCCAGGCCTGGTGACTCGTATTACCTGATAAGGGCCTTCCCAATTCGGCGTCAACTTGTTGGAATTCTTGGCTGACTGAACGTGCCAAAGAACAAGGTCACCTTCCTCAAAGCTTCGGGCATGAACCTTGCGGCTATGATAGCGGCGCAAGGCTTGCTGGTAGAGTGCCGCTCTCACAGCCGTCCGAAGACGATCTTCCTCAAGGAGTGTCGCGTCATCTTGGCGCAACGGCTCTTGCTCAAGCTCATCATAAGCGAGCACTCGAGGTGACCCGTATATGAGTTCCATGGGGAGAACTGCTTCTGCCCCGTATACCAGGGCAAAAGGTGTCTGGCCGGTGGCTCGATTTGGCGTCGTCCTGATCGACCAAAGAACCGCCGGCAACTCATCAATCCAGCGCCTTCCACTCTTGTGCAGTTTGTCAAAGGTCTTCGTTCTCAGGCCTCGCAACACTTCAGCATTTGCCCTCTCCGCTTGGTCGTTGCTCCGTGGATGTGCCACGGAAGAAAAATAGACCTTGCTACCGAGGTCTTGGATGTACTGCATGAATGTGTGGCTTGTGAACTGCGTGCCATTGTCGGTGATGACTCTGTTTGGCACACCAAAATGGCAGACCAGTCCTTTGAAGAACTTGACGGCTGACTGAGCAGTCACCTTCCTCACTGCTTCCACTTCCGGCCACTTTGTGAACTTGTCGATTGCAACGTACAAGTACTCAAAGCCCCTGACAGCGCGGGGGAAAGGGCCCAGTATATCGAGCCCCGGACCGAGAATGGCCAGGAGAGAGGGATTGTTTGGAGGGCTTGAGCTGGCTGATGAAGCTTCTTTGAATGGAACTGGAACGCTTCGCACTTGCTTACTAGTGTCGTCGCATCCTGGAGGGCGGTGGGCCAGAAGAACCCTTGCCGAAATGCCTTCCCGGCAAGGGCCCTTAACCCTATGTGGGAGCCAAATATGCCTCCATGTATCTCCGCCAACAGCTCCAGTCCTTCCTCCCGGGGGATGCACTTGAGTTTCACACCGTTTGGCCTCCTCTGGTACAGGACGTCATCGACGAACTGGTACAGGGCAGACTGACGGGCTACTTTCTCTGCTTCTTCCTGCTCCTCAGGAAGCCCCCTATTTGGAGGAAGTGGATGGTATGCTGTGCCCATGCCGGAGCCTGGGGCTCGACAGCAAGGACCAAAGGCATTTCTTCCGCCATGGGAGCGGCTGTCTCTACGGCCAGGGCTTGACGCCCTGTCGGAGCCAGTTGCTCTTGGGCAGGCTCAGCGTCCGCGGCAGCACCCTTGCCGGTAGCCCCAGGGGGCTCGGTAGGAAAGTACTTGCCGGGACCTGATTTCCTCCGCTTGTTCTGCCCCGCTGATGGTTCGACAGATGGTTGAGTTAACCGGAGCAAAAAGGTACCTGGTTCCACAGGTAGCTTGAATGCGGCACGCTTTGACAGGTAATCGGCGATGTCGTTCTCCGCTCAGGGGACGTCCTCCGCCTGGATACCGTCAAAGCGTTCCTCCAGCTTCCTCACCTCATCTACGTAAGCTTCCATCAATGGGCTCTGATAATCCTTGTTGACCTGCCTGACAACGAGCTGCGAGTCACCCCTGATAATGAGCTTCTTAACCCCGAGGTCTGTCGCGATCCTGAGACCGGCAAGCAATCCCTTGTACTCAGCGGTGTTGTTGGTGGACATCTCCCTGGGGAAGTGCATTTGGATCACGTACTTGAGGTGTTCTCCGATGGGTGCGACGAGTAGCACACCGGCACCGGTGCCTTGCAGCGAGAAAGCCCCATCAAAGTACATGATCCAGTCGCGGTCTGCTTCCTTGCCAGGGAGAGTGGTCTCCTGGATTTCTTCGTCAGGCGTCAAGGTCCATTCTGCGATGAATTCCGCCAAGACTCTGCTCTGAATTGTCGAGGTACTTTCAAACTTTAAACCGAAGCTTGACAGCTCCAAGGCCCATTCCACAATCCTTTCGGCTGCGTCCGGGTTGTGCAGTATCCGTTGCAACGGGAGACGGGTGACGACAGTGATCTCGTGGGCCTGGAAGTAGTGACTCAGCTTCCTCGAGGCCATAAGGAGGCCGAAGAGCAATTTCTGCATGCCGGAATACCTTGACCTAGCCCCCTGCAAGAGGGAGCTGACAAAGTAAACCGGGTGCTGCATCATCTTCTTCCTTGGCAACACTTCACTCGACTGTGCGGGCATTGCCTTGGTGGCACCAGACTCTGTCGGGGGTCGCGCCTTGTCGGCACCAGGCCCTGCCGGGGGAATCTTTGTTTGCCATCCGCTGGTTCTGCCACCATTGCTGCCTCCTCGTCAACCTCCCTCTGTGCCACCAGTGCGGCGCTGACCACTTGATTCGTCGCCGCCAGATATAGCAGCAACGACTCTTGTGGTTTAGGCGCAACCAGTATTGGCGTACAGGAAAGGTATTTCTTCAGATCCTGCTGTGCTGCCTCGGCTTCTGGTGTCCACTCTATTGGGCCTGCCTTCTTCAAGATTTTGAAGAAGGGAAGGGCGCGCTCGGCGGACTTGGAGATGAATCGGTTCATGGCGGCAACGCAGCCGGTGAGCCGATGCACATCATTGATCCGCTTGGGCGCCTCGATATGCTCAATAGCCTTGATCTTCTCTGGGTTTGCCTTGATCCCGCGCTGCGACACAAAGAACCCGAGAAGCTTGCCGGACGGAACGCCGAAGACGCACTTCTCAGGGTTCAGCTTGAGGTTGATCTTGCGCAGGTTAGAAAATGTCTCTTCCAGATCTTGCACAAGAGTTGGCCCGTCCTTGGTTTTGACCACTATGTCATCCATGTAGGCCTCCATATTTCTATGGAGCTGAGGTTCAAAACCAATTTGGACTGCTCTTGCAAATGTTGAGCCAGCACTCTTAAACCCGAAAGGCATCCGTAAAAAGCAATATGTACCACATGGGGTGATGAATGCCGTCTTCACTTCATCCTCTCTTGTCATGAAGATTTGGTGGTAGCCTGAGTAGGCATCGAGGAATGATAACAGATCACACCTGGCCGTGGAGTCAACAATCTGGTCGATGCGTGGCAATGGGAAGGGGTCCTTAGGGCAAGCCTTATTAATATCTGTGTAATCAATACACAGCCTCCATTTCCCATTCGCCTTGCGCACCACTACCGGATTGGCCAACCACGTCGGGTGGAGCACCCCTCTCACCAAACCTGCCGCTTCCAACTTCCTAATCTCCTCTGTCATGAACTCCTGCCTTTCCAGAGCCTGCTTTCTGACCTTCTGCTTGACGGGCCGCCCGTGGGGGCAGACAGCTAGGTGGTGCTCAATCACCTCCCTGGGAACACCGGGGATGTCGGACGCTTGCCATGCAAATTAAACACATCGACATTTGCCCGCAGGAAGGTGACGAGCGCGCCTTCCTATTTGTTGTCGAGGGTGGAGCCTATGATGAAGGCCCCTCCCGTGCCATCCTCCCTGACGGGCACCTTCTTGGTCTGCGGCGGCTCGGCTCTGGATCTCTTGCTCTGGTCGGTAGACCTCTCTGGCACGTCCTCAATGGTAGCACAACACTCCGAGGAGGTGCGCTTGCCGGAGTGGGTGCGAGAGGTCTTGCCGGGCTCCTTTTTCCCTCCCGGGCCTTCAGCGTCAGGAGCAGGTGCCTGCTACCTCTTGAGCACTGCGTTGGATTTCCCCGAAGAGGAGAGGATGATGCAGCAACGTAGCATAAGTATTTCCCTCAGTTTTTGAGAACCAAGGTGTCAATCCAGTAGGAGGCCACGCGCAAGTCCCTCGTACGTACACAAAACAAATAGCTCAACGCAACCAACACGATTAGGGGTTGTCAATCCTTTCACGGTCACTTACGAGAGTGAGATCTGATAGAGATGATAGATAATATTTTTGGTATTTTTGATATAAAGATGCAAGGTAAAATAACAGGCAAAGTAAAAAAGAAAAGCAATAATAAAGTGATTGGAGATTGATATGATGAGAATAGACCCGGGGGCCATAGATTTCACTAGTGGCTTCTCTCAAGAGCATAAGTATTCTACGGTGGGTGAACAAATTACTGTTGAGCAATTGACAGAATTGAGCATAGTTATGAGAATATCCAGGTATGATCATGTATATAGGCATCACGTCCGAGACAAGTAGACCGACTCCTGCCTGCATCTACTACTATTACTCCACTCATCGACTGTTATCCAGCATCCATCTAGAGTATTAAGTTCAAGAAAACAGAGTAACGCCTTAAGCAAGATGACATGATGTAGAGGAATAAATTCATGCAATATGATAAATACCCCATCTTGTTATCCTCGATGGCAACAATACAATACGTGCCTTGTTGCCCCTACTGTCACTGGGAAAGGACACTGCAAGATTGAACCCAAAGCTAAGCACTGCTCCCATTGCAAGAAAAACCAATCTAGTAGGCCAAACCAAACTGATAATTCGAAGAGACTTGCAAAGATAACCAATCATACATAAAAGAATTCAGAGAAGATTCAAATATTGTTCATAGATAATCTTGATCATAAACCCACAATTCATCGGTCTCAACAAACACACTGCAAAAAGAAGATTACATTGAATAGATCTCCACGAGAGAGGGGGAGAACATTGTATTGAGATCCGAAAAGAGAGAAGAAGCCATCTAGCTACTAACTATGGACCCGAAGGTCTGAGGTAAACTACTCACACTTCATCGGAGGGGCTATGGTGATGATGTAGAAGCCCTCCGTGGTGGATTCCCCTTCTGGCGGAGCTCCGGAACAGGCCCCAAGATGGGATCTCATGGATACAGAAAGTTGCGGCGGTGGAATTAGGTTTTTGGCTCCGTATCTGATCGTTTGGGGGTATGTAGGTATATATATGAGGAAGGAGTACGTCGGTGGAGCTTCGAGGGGCCCACGAGGCAGGGGGTGCCCTAGGGGGGGCGCCCTCCACCCTCGTGACTGCCTCATGGCTTTCTTGACGGAGGGTCCAAGTCTCCTGGATCTTATTTGTTGAGAAAATCATGTTCCCGAAGGTTTCATTCCATTTGGACTCCGTTTGATATTCCGTTTCTTCGAAATAATGAAATAGGCAAAAAACAGCAATTCTGGGATAGGTTAGTCCCAAAAAAAATATAAAAGTGGAAAATAAAGCCCAATATGGTCAAAAACAGTAGATAATATAGCATGGAGCAATCAAAAATTATAGATACGTTGGACACGTATCAGGCATCCCCAAGCTTAATTCCTGCACGTCCTCGAGTAGGTAAATGATAAAAAGAGAATTGTTTATGCGGAGTGCTACTTGGCATAATTTCTGTCGGCGTTCTGGGAACGGGGGTCCCCAGACTTGCCTGCCTGCGGCCTGCGGCGTGGCTCAAAGGGGGGCCCAGCACGGCCCATCTTCATCAACACAGACCCAAGACCCTCGCGAGGGGCCAAGCCTCGTGGGGCAGACGACACGGAGCTTCCTCAGGCACGGCCTCATCAGGCTGGCTTGCGAGGAGGCGGAGAGATCAAGGCGGGGTACCTCACGAGGTGCCCGTGACGCAAGCCATGATGACCAAGGGCGCCAGGCGGGCGCCAGCCCGCGCAGTGTCCTCCTTTCCTCTTTGGTGCAAAGGGAGCAAGCGCAGGCGAGAGCATCAAGCAAAGGCACCCGTTTCGGTGCAACGAGACCAAGACCAGCCCAACGGCAGGGAGGAAGTCATTGTGGAGCCCAAGCCAGCGCCACCACCAGAGCCTTTGGCAGGCGAGGACCAACTTCAGTCAGGATAAGTGTACCAGATGTTCCCCTTCAAAATGGCCAATTGTTGGCGCCCTTCCCGCTCAATATTTGGGAAGAGGCCCAGGGCCTTTACCTGTAAATAGGACTAGCCACCCCCAGGGTAGAGGAGATAGAGAATCTAGAAGCCAAGATCCAGAAACAAGCTGGGATCGGATTGAGTAGCATAACACACACACACACACACAGAGAGAAGGGTGACTGAACTCCTCCTAGCAGTTCATCGCCCCAGCCAAGAACAGACCCTCGCGAGGCTGTTCTTCCTTGTATTACTCATCATCATCAGCCCAAGAGGCAATCCACCACACCACAAACTAGAGTAGGGTATTACACCACAATGGTGGCCCGAACTAGTATAAACCCTGTGTCTCTTGTGCTGTTCTTTCCATAGCTTAGATCTTAGCAAGGCGGTGGGGTGCAGGTAGGTAGAAGGCATAATCTCCATGCGAACCCCAGTGTTCGAACCTCAAGGGTATGCCAGAACCCGAAATCCAACATTTGGTGCGCCAGGTAGGGGTGCGCCGGAATTCGTCTTCCACCGCCCCGTTCTCCTCCAACCATCGCGTCCATGTGTGACGCTCGTCAGGCCCACGCTGAGCCGACCCGCTCTCTCTTCCCGCATCGCCCAGACGGCTCCTGTCGGCGGGCCTCCTCGCCATTCCCCGTCACCTGCCATCAACGCCGCCACTGGCCCGGCGGGAAACGAGCTGCAAGCGTCGTCTCAGCATCCGTCCGTGCGGCAAGACCCTGGGGGAACCAGCCCCGACCTGCCCTTCCTTGTGACCAAGGGAGAGTCCTCCCCTCCTTGCCGGGCGCCAGCCTCGTCGTCGTCCGGCATGGAGCAGAGGGCCTGGGACTTGCGCCGAGGGAAGGACTCCCCCGACTCCTCGCCAGTCGCTTCAGAGTCAGACTCTCCCACCTCTTCTTCCCCCTTACTCCTACTGGAGCTGCCGAAGGACATGTTCACCATCGCCAGCGTCGCCAGATCCTCGGGGGCTTCCGCAGGCACCAGCCCCTCACCATTGAAGGTGGGCATGGCGTTCACCACCTGCTCCCAGTCATCGCGGAGGAACAGGGGGACGGGGGCGCCCACCGGGCTCGCCACATCTCCCCCAACCAAGGAATGGAGGGCCGCGACCAGATCCTCGTCGGTCAGGGCCTCGGAGCTCAGGCGCAGGGTGGCGTCCGCTCCCCAAGCCTCCACAATGGGAGCGAATGTTCCTGGAAAGGAGCCACCCGGTGCTCCAAGAACACCCGCAGGAGCGTGGCCCCGGTCAACTTCGCCACCCCAAGTTGCTTGGCCACAGGTCCGCATTCATCCTCTTCAGCACCGCCTTTGCACGGGGGTCGACGAGCTCTGCGCGGTACCACGCGACAACGGCCTTGGGCTGCCCCATGGGCAACACCAGTCGGGGGTGGAGGTGCCTGATGTCCACCATGACCCACTTGCTCCGGAAGCCTTCGATCCTCTTCCCAGGCTTCGAGATAGCATTGGAGTTGGAGTATGCGATAAAGCTCGCGCATGCGGAAACATGGGCACCAAAAACCCGGAGGGAGAAAAAGTGGCGCAGCAAGGCCACCGAGGGCTTTACCCCAACATGAGCCTCACAATAGTAAGCAAAAATCGCCAGGAGAAAAACAGAGTTGTGGTGGATATGCAGAGCCTGCAAGTTGTATTGGCGGAGAACAACAAAGAAGAATTCAGAGAAAGGAGGCACCAGACCAGCGATGATGGCGCTCACAAAGAGCGGATAGAAGGTGCTCCCCTTGCCCTCCGGCTGGTCGGAGCCGGCCTTGAGCACAGTCGCCCCCTGGTGGCCCTGCGCCACCGTCATCAGGCGCGTGAGGACGAGGTTCTTCTCCGACAGGTTCGGGGAATCCTGAGCCGGCGAGTACCAGGCCTCGGTCGGGGACTTGCGAGGCGCCATGGCGTGCCAGATGAGAAGGATTGAGACAGATCTGGAGGATTTCTGGAGCAAGAAGGAGAAGAACGAGAAAGGGGATCTGGGGCGAGACGAATGAGAACAAAGCAAGTAAGTCTGGCCCGGGCACCTATTTTGTCAGATGGACAGTTGCCGAGGCGGCGTGGGAAGCGCAGATGCCCACGTCCAATCAACCGCCACGTGGCGCCCAAGGCCGCAGGCTATTGGGGCGCGCTGCGCTTCGCGCTTGCCCCTTCGCTTCTCTGCTAAGCCAAGCCCGTGCGCGCCATGGGCCCAGGAGCTACTGTCAGCGTTCTGGGAATGGAGGTCCCTAGACTTGCCTGCCTGCAGCGTGGCTCAAGTGGGGGCCCAGCACGGCCCATCTTCATCAGCTCAAGCTCAAGACCCTCGCGAGGGTTCAAGCCTCGCGGGGCGGACGACAGGAAGCTTCCTCAAGGGCAGCCTCATCAGGCAGGCTCGCGAGAAGGCGGAGAGATCAAGGCAGGGGCACCTCGCGAGGAGCCTGTGACGCAAGCCATGACGATCGAGACCAGGCGGGCGCTAGGCGGGCGCCGGCCTGCGCAGTGTCCTTGTTTCCTCTTCGGTGCGAAGGGGGCAAGCACATGCCAAGGCATCAGGCAAAGGTTACCATTCCGGTGCAATGAGACCAAGACCAGCAGAGCGGCAGGACGGAGGTCACCGTGGAGCCCAAGACGGCGTCATCACCAGTGCTTTTGGCAGCCGAAGACCACCTTTGGTCAGGATAACTTGTACTAGATGTTCCCCTTCAAAATGGCCAATTGTTGGCGCCCTTCCCGCTCATTATTTTGGGGAGAGGCCCAGGGCCTCTATAAATAGAGCTAGCCACCACAGAGTAGAGGCATCGAAAGAGGCATCCATCGAATCAGATAGAGAGACCAAGTAGAACACACCACACTAGCTCAAGAACACCTCTCGCGAGGCTGTTCTTCCTCTGTACTGTTCATCTTTAGCCCCTGAGGCAATCCACCACACCACACACTAGAGTAGGGTATTACACCACAACGGTGGCCCGAACCAATATAAATCTCATGTCCCTTGTGTTGTTCATCGTTTCCAGCTTAGATCACGCGAGGAGATCGGACGTAGATCGGTAGGGGAGAGATCTCCGCGCGCACCCCAGAGTTCGAACCTTAAGGGTTTGCCAGAACCCGAAATCCGTCATTTGGCGCGCCAGGTAGGGGTGCGCCGGAATCTTTCTTCCGCTGTTCGCTTGTGATCTTCCGTCGTGTCCATGGCTGACGCTCGTCGGGCTCGCGCCGAGCGCCGGGCTACTCGCGCCACCCGCGTCGCCCAGACTGCGCCCCTCGGCGCCCCCCCCGTCGTTCCCCGTCGCCTGCCGCCAACGCCGCCAACGGCCTGGTGGGGCACGAGCAGCAGGCCTCGTCCCAGCATCCTTCAGTGTGGCGGGATGGCCGCACCGCCACCCCGTCGCTGACTCCAGCTGGTTCGTCGTCCCACGCCCGTCGCGCCCCCATGGTTGCGCACGCCGCGCTGCTCCTGGCAACAGAGCTCCTGCACTACCGACCCATCGACGACCTCTACGAGGACTGGCTCGCCCGCATCACCGAGCTCGTCAGCGCCGCAGGAGGCTCCCCCTTGTCGTCCCTCTCACTGCCTCGCCCTCCATTCCGCGCAGGGGGCGAGGACCAGGAGGCGCCTCCGCCACCTCCTCCCCAAGAAGGCGCCCTGGCTCCAAGGTGCGCAGCCCCAGGGCGAGACCCTCCACGTCCGGCGCCTGCGCAGCAAGAAGGGAGCTGCCAAGAGATTCCACGTCCCCGAGAAGGTGCTCGCGCGCTCCCAGCGCCGGTGTGCCAAGATCGCGTCCCTCCGCCTCCATGACAAGACCCCGCGCTGCTCCAAGCGGCGGTGCGTGGTAATCCCCAGGAGCAGGCCTAGCACCAGCAAAGGGCGCCGGTGGCCACAGCAGGCTGCCTCGCCTTCACCCCCGAGCTATGCGGCGTCACATGGCCAGGCAAGTTCAAGCCTGACCTGCCCCCTCGCTACGATGGCACGGCGGACCCCATGGAATTCCTACAGCTCTACAAGCTGGGCATCGAAGCCGCCAACGGAGATGAAAAGGTCATGGCGAACTAGTTTCCCATGGAGCTCAAGGACGGCGCCCGCACCTGGCTCCTGAACCTGGCTCCCAGCACGATCTCCTCCTGGAGCGAGATGTGAAACCGCTTCATCGCCAACTTCCAGGGCACTCGCGACCGGCCCCCGTCCGTGAGTGACCTGCGCCGCATCAAGCAACAACCAGGGGAAACCCTGCAGAAGTACATCCAGCGCTTCAACAACGCTCGCCTCAAGATCCCTAGGGTGACCGAGGAAGCCATCATCTCAGCTTTCTCCGACGGCGTGCGCGACATCAAGATGAAGGAGGAGCTAGCAATCCAGGAAGACCCGTGCACATCCCTGGAGCTGTTCAACTTGGCGACCAAGTGCGCCAGGGCTGAGGAAGGGCGCCTCTCCCTCCCCGAGCTCCCGATAGCCGACCCAGAAGAGAAAAAGCTCAAGGCCAAGGACGTGAAGCGCAAGGGGGCTGTCGTGCTTGCAGCGGAATCAGACACCAAGCGAGGCAGGGATCAGCCTGAGTCATCCAAGGGCAGTCGATACTGCGTGTACCACGACCTCCACACCCACAACACCAACGAATGTCAAGAGCTCAGGGCCGTTGTGACACCCCAAAAATTTGGCCTTGTTTTAATGAATTAAATTTTTTGCCAGGAATTAAAACTTTGAATATTTGAGCTCCATTTTGATTTTTTAAATCATTTGCTTCCCTGTTATGATGAGTTTTTCCCAAAGAGAAAACTTTCCAAATATGTTATTGGACTTGTTTAACCTCTCAAGAAAAACTTTTCTTTTATCAGTATAACTAATTACCTAATTAAATTGATTGATCTTTATTTTCTTGAAAAATGGTTTTTCAAGGTTATATGGCCATATTTGAACTACAACCATTTGATAAATTCACCTAAAATTCCCACAAAAATTTGGAGATGTCATGTGATGTTTTTAAATCATTTTTATACAAAAATATCTTTTGTTCATGTAATATTTTGAGCTATACACCCAATTTTTCTTCTCTGGTCCAGAGTGCAATTTGCACTACAACCCATTTAAATAATTCTTTCTAGCCTCCACCAAAATTATGGGATATTGGTAGTAACTCATGATTCAAGTTTATGCAAAAACTTGGTGTTGTTCTCTGAAAATTTTGAGTGAATCAACCTCATCTTCATTCTGGTCCTGCCTTGTGATTTCTACTACAACCCTATTTAATTTTGCTCCAATGATCTTGTGCTTTCTCCCACTTGTAGGCAGCCCTACCAAACCTCTAAATCCAGGAGCATGCACCCATTGGATTAATTTTGGCTCATGAAATAATGTCATTTATTTCTTGTCCAGAATTGAAGTTTTGTAAAACTTGCACTAGCAAGTTTCTCCTTTTGCCAAACTAACCTCACCACTCTCTCTTGCATCTAAGGAGACCCTGATCTGGAAAATTTGGCCCCTCCAGGACTTGCCTAAGTGCCCTTGGCATTTTGTCAAACACCTGGAGAGCATGACCAGTTTTGACATGAGTTTTGGCATTGCACTGTGAACTTGCACCTCTGATCAAACCAGCAAGTCCACTAGACTCCCTGTTACTCCTAACCTAGTCCTGTTTCTTCCCAGCCTCAACCTCGACCTCTAGCACGCTCTGGCATTGCGTCGAGCATGTCCCGCGCACGCCCGGAGCGCGAGCAGAGCGTGCGTATTGCACGACCCACGCCCGAGCCGACACGCTGGCCCCACGGCTTTGGCTTGCTCCGCGGTATCACGCCACGCACTCCCCTTCTCACCGCTACGCGCCAAGCCGCCCCTCACCACACCCGACAGGCCAAGAGCTAGCCGCCGCCGCCGCCCGACAGCCTCTGCCCATGTCGGCGCCGCCGAACCTTCCTCCGCTCGCTACCTGGCCCCTGGAGCAGTGCCCGCTCGTCCGCTAGCTCCTGTCGTCATCCCCAGCCACACCACGACGCCCTGCAGCTACAGAATGGCGGTCGCCGGAGAGCTTATCCGGCCGCCACGGAACCGACCTCTACGAGCTATAAAAAGGAGGCCCCGAACCCATTCAAGCACACAGGCAACCTTAGAATGCTCCCCTAGTTCTCCCGTGGCAGCCAATCGATCCGGAGAGGTCTCCTTCCTCATCTCCAGCAACTGCAGCCGCCGCCACTGCCCCAGCCAATTCGGCATCACCAGGACCTCCCACTCTCCGTTCTCTCCACCAAGAGCTTCCTAATCTTCCCGTGAACCATTCCCACCACTCGATGTTGATCAGGAACCACCGTAGCCCCAAAATCACCTTGCTCCCGAAGTTCCCCTCCGCCGCGAAGCTCACCGCTGACGACCCCGTCCACCCCCGAGACCGTAACACCCACCGGCGGGACCGCCTCGACCCCCTGGGCCCGTGGATGGCTTCGGTTTCTCGAACGGAGCCGCCAATCGCCGGCGGCGATCGTCAGAGTTCCGCCTCCGCTCGGGACAGAGAAAGAGGAGGGATAGACTGGTCAAACCTGACCAGTGGGCCCTTTGGACCCACTGTCAGTGACCGCGTTCCTGTCCACGTGGGATCAAGTGGAGGCGTAATCCACGCTAGTACGTTTTCCCCGCTCCGAAAACGTATTCCCCTCTGAAACGTTTTCTTTTCTATTTTATTTCAAATAACAGATTTGACCAGAACTTTGACTGGCTATAACTTTATAAATATAACTCCAAATGAATTGATTCTTTTTCCTACATCTCTCAAATAATGTCTAGTTTATTTTAAGATTTATTTGAAAATTTTCCAAACAACTTTTTTTGTACTGTTTTTGAAATGTGTGTTAATTCAAATATATTTCAAAATAGGATTTTGGAGAGAGAGAAGAAACTTTCAAAAGTTTTGGAGAGCACCTCACCCCTCCACAACTTAAAGGCAAGCATTCTGAACCCTGGCATAATGTTTTTGGTGTGTTTTTTGACACGTTTATAACACCACCTTATTTCAGAGGTCTTGTTATTTCATGTGACATGATCATTTGCATGGAAGCATATTAGTGATTTCCTTACTGTTGGAAATGAATATAATTGTGATGGTAATCATCCTCATGTGCCTTGCATGCATGCCGGAAAGGAATCTGGGAAAGCCTCGGCCTTGGGTAGGCGTGAGCTTGTCGCCGGTCCCCGTCGGGACGGTTATGTCCGGTATGGCATGGTAAGGTATATTAAGTGGTGATTTTGTTGATTGAAATATATTTGTTTACATGTCATGCAGGGAACTTATAAACCTCCTGAATCGACCGTAGACCGAGTCTTGTTTCCAGTAACCCCCATACTTGCTATGTACTACCACTTGTCCCTGCCGCAGGTAGGGTATGGTTCAGTAAGTCGTCAACCCCTTTCAAGCACACACCGTACAAAGAGGCCATGGTGGAAGATATCGGTTGTAGCCGGTAGGCATGCCACCTGGTCCGGGGGCATGGGTGTTTCCGGTTGGGACCGAGAGGGGAGGCCACCCCTTAGAGCGCGCGATATAAATTTGATCCCATGCTACGCGAGGTTGTAGCCTCCCCACTTAGAGTTTTGCTTAACATGTGTCGTGGGTGATTCCAGACACTGGTGAGTTAAGCTGGTGTGTGCAAGTTAGGCGTGTTTTCAACTAAAAGACCGTAGACGGAATTAGTCCCGATGGACTAAAGGAATCCATTACTCGTGGGTAAAGAGTACACCCTCTGCAGAGATTAAACCTATTCGAATAGCCGTGTCCATGGTTAAGGATTACAGTCTGGGATGGGTCAAGTGTTGGTCTTAGTGTCGGTCTTCGGAGGAGAGATTGTTAAATCAGAACTTGGACCGTGACTTGTGACTTGTGAAGATTATGATTATTATCTTGTGATGGACTAACCTGTTGCATTATTTATATTATCGAGTATCCCTGGACGGTTCTACCTCCTGGATATTCATTGTGATTATTTCTTTTCAAGCCCTTTATGTGGTGTCGCTCAGACGCCCGACTGTGGCATTTCTTTTAAAGCCCTTTATGTGGTGTCGCTTAGACGCCCGACTGTGGCATTTCTTTTAAAGCCCTTTATGTGGTGTCGCTCAGACGCCCGACTGTGGCATTTCTTTTAAAGCCCTTTATGTGGTGTCGCTCAGACGCCCTACTGTGGCATTTCTTTTAAAGCCCTTTATGAGGTGTCGCTCAGACGCCCGACTGTGGCATTTTTATTTCCACTCTATTACCGCTTATTCACGTTGCATGATAATAACCTGCTTGCATGCATAAAAGATATTTTATTTATGACTGATGATGTGCTCATAAAAATTTTTTCGCGCATGATTATCAATTATATTATACCTGCGTTCTTAATGTTTGCGAGTACATTCAAAGTACTCACTGGCTTGTCCCTGGCTATTGTCTTGGCCAGATTGCTTGCTTGGAGAGGAGCGTGGCGATGACAGCCTCGAGACCTAAGCAACGGTGATAGCAGCCTCGCGAAGATAGGAGTTAACCTGGTCAGCTGTTCCCGTGGGAAATGGAGTCCCATAGACACTGATGTCTCACAAACCGCTTCCGCCATCAACCACTAGAAACCCAATTGTTGTACTCACAGGCCAGAAGGGTCTTGTACTGCATATTTTGTATTTTGCTTGAGATTTCTGTATCAAGTTTGGAGCCTCATCAGCTAACAGTAATCCTGGGGCTGATGAGCACGACGGTCTTTTCTGGAAATTTATGTCTGGAAAACCCGGTCGTGACAGCCGTGCGAGATGGGCGAATCGGCCGACGCGTCGAGCGTAACAACAGGGGCTATGGCCGAGGAGGAGGAAGAGGTGGAGGACGATGGGAAGACCGTGGCCCTCGCCAAGGCTGGCATGACCGACCTCGCGAGGATCGCTGGCAGGACCAGCCTCGTGAGGAAGGATGGAGAGATCAGCCTCGTGAGGATCGCCCACACGGCAATGCAGGCCTTCCTCCTCTGCCACCCCCACCAAGGAGGAACGAAGACCAACATCAAGATGAGGGGCTGGGGGCTTCCAGGAGCCACGCACAATCGCTTGCATCTTGGGTGGCACCCAGGCCCCAGCCTCACAGCGCATCTTCAAGCAGTTTGCTCGCGAGGTGAATGCAGTCCTCCCCATGCCTGAGGCCACGCGCCCTCTCAGATGGTCTACGTGCTCTATCACGTTCAGCTCACCGGATCAACTCAAGTGCGCGGCAACGGCCGGAGTCCTCCTGATGCTTTGTTCCCCAGTCATCAGTAATGTGCAGGTCACCAGGACCCTCATTGATGGCGGGGCAGGTGTTGGTGTCAAAACCGGTGGATCTCGGGTAGGGGGTCCCGAACTGTGCGTCTAGGCGGATGGTAATAGGAGATGAGGGACATAATGTTTTACCCAGGTTCGGGCCCTCTTGATGGAGGTAAAACCCTACGTCCTGCTTGATTAATATTGATGATATGGGTAGTACAAGAGTAGATCTACCACGAGATCAAGGAGGCTAAACCCTAGAAGCTAGCCTATGGTATGATTGTTGTATGTTGAGGTTGTCCTACGGACTAAAACCCTCCAGTTTATATAGACACCGGAGAGGGTTAGGGTTACACAAAGTCGGTTACAATGGTAGGAGATCTTGAATATCCGCATCGCCAAGCTTGCCTTCCACGCCAAGGAAAGTCCCATCCGGACACGGGATGAAGTCTTCAATCTTGTATCTTCATAGTCCAGGAGTCCGGCTGAAGGCATAGTCTGGCCATCCAGACACCCCCTAATTCAGGACTCCCTCAGTAGCCCCTGAACCAGGCTTCAATGACGACGAGTCCGGCGCGCAGATTGTCTTCGGCATTGCAAGGCGGGTTCCTCCTCCAAGTTCTTCATAAAAGTTGGTAAACACTAAGGGTAGTGTCCGGCTCTGCAAAATAAGTTTCCACATATTGCCATAGAGAGAATAATATTAACACAAATCTAATCTGCTGACATATTCCGTAGTGTGACATCACGCTGCGGCCAAGTCCTTTATTCGAATTGTTTTTACTTCCCCACCTCAGCGTATTTTGCGAGGCAGTTTCCTTGGCACGTCTTGTCAAAGCAGAGATCGTGTCCCCTTTATTTCCGGGATTCTCATCAATACGGACTTGGGTAACCCAATCGTGCCCGTTAGCATGTTTTCTCGATTAAAGGCGAGTCCCAAACGGTTACGGGGAGGGCCCTTGGTATTCAATCTCAAACGAGTTCGCCCGTCGCCTCGAGTTCCAACACCCTAGGCTCTAGATTTCAGGCGCTTCGGACCTTCGACAATGTTTGGTTCCGACCTTCAAGGCCGATGGATGCCCTCCTCTGTCACGGAGGAGGACGTGCTAAAGTTGAGAGAGGCCAAGTTCTTGACCGGCGAAATTTCGCATAGGCTGCCTGCTCAAGGGCAGGCTATTCCCAGTCCCCAGCCCGGTGAGAGCGTGGTGTTTGTGTCTCACTTCCTTCGGGGGTTAGGCTTCCCAATGGATCCCTTCGTGAGGGGGCTGATGTTCTATTATGGGCTGGAATTCAACGACTTAGCTCCGGAGTCCATCCTCCATGTTTCCTCATTCATCGTCATGTGTGAAGCGTTCCTCCGTGTTACTCCTCACTTCGGATTATGGCTCAAGACCTTTAAGGTAGAGCCGAAGATGATTGAGGGACGGTACGCAGAGTGCGGAGGCGCAGTTATAAGCAAGAATGCTGATGCTCCATGGCCTGAGGGCCCTTTTCAAGAGGAGCTCGGCTTATGGCAACGAGAGTGGTTCTATATCGCCGCTCCCAGGGGCACCAAGTGGTTGGCGCCGCCTGCCTTTTGCTTGGGTCTCCCAAAGCAGCTAGGGTCATGGGTCAACAAAGGCCTAGATTGGGGGCCACCCCAGGACATGCCTTTTTTGCAGGGCCGCATCAGGGATCTCTTAGAAAGAGGTCTCAGCCTGGTCAAAGTGATGCAAGTCATGTTGATCCGCCAAATGCTGCCCAGCAAACATCACTCCCTTCGTCTATGGGAGTTTAATCCTGAGGGACCACGAGCTCTCTAGCATTTTATGGGCGCAACGCCCGCGGAGATGTATAAACTGTTCTTTGTATCACAAGCAATGTGTCTGGATTTGACCGAGGACGCAGGTCTGAGCTGCAATCGCCCGGATACTCAAGTAAGTAGCCTTGTGCCCAGACTCGTTATCCGTATATTTGCCATAAACTTGCCCCTAAAAGAGCTGTCCTTTTAAACAGGAGTGGATAGCAAAAGCAAAGCTGATCAGGTGTCCGGCTCCCCTCCCTGAGACCAGGCCGGATCCCGTGCTAGTCAGGATGTTGAAGATTGTGCCTTTGAAGGAAAGTGAGGGAGGGGACAAGGAAACTACGGCCTCCTCGAAGGAGGCTGTTCGGAAGGGAGGAACTGAAAATTCCTCTCCTCAGGGGAAGAAGAGGACCGCCTCTAAAAACCCGGAGACCATGGCCTTAAAGCGGGGGGAAAATCCTTGTCAGAGGGTCCTACGCCGGGGGATACCTCGGCCGAACAATGCCCTCAAGGGGACCAGCCCTCCAGCGAGCCGTAAGTAGAGAAAGATTATATTTTTGAGAGATGAGAGTAATCCTTGCTTTATATCTGAGAAGATTAACCGGAATTTTACCTTGTAACTCGGACCTCAGCCCTTCTCAGCAGAGCTCGTCTTCGGGGGACCTTCTTCTGGAGATGATGGAGAGCGGAACGCCTCCCCCTGCCGTACCACCTAGCGAGGCGGGCGACCCTGACGTGTCATCCCGGAGGGATTCTCTGAATCCGGCAGGGGCAGAAGGTAGCCATATGGCCCCCCAAGGTTCTCCGCGTCCGGCCTTCGAAAGAGGCCATAGGACAAGTCCGGCACCGTCCGGTGCTCGGTCGGAGGAGCTGAAGAATCTCCTAGGGCGAGCTTCTATCTCAGAGGAGCACCGTGCATTGATGGGCACGGTGATTGAAATGATTTCGTCCATGGAAAGCGGATTGCACGAGGCCGTCAGAAGTTTACTGACGGGTTTTGAGGTACGTTAGATAATGTACACTTTTGTCAGTTGCGCATAAATAAGATGCGCCCTATGTAGATAGTAGCCCCTAAGACTCTGTGCGTTGTCAGAAGTGACGGTGCACAGAGGATCATAATCCCAGGTCTAAAATGTCGCCTTTGAATGTAGGTGGCGAAGTGTCCGGGATCCAGCCGAACTGATGATTTTGCCGAGCTAAAGCGGCAACTTGACGTAGCAGATGCCGACATTGCGCTCGTCAACAAGCGGCTTGATGAAGCTCAAGGTATGTAATTCCTCGGACAGCACCTGGTAAGAGGAGCTTTATGCCAGTATCTTACAATGTGTGTTCTTTGACGCAGATGGTGCGGCCGCCGTGGAGAGTCTTCGGGCGGAACTTGCCCGAGCTAAGGAACAAGCCAGAAAAAGTGATGCGGCTGCTGAGAAGGCCCTTGAAGAGCTAAGAGCCGAACAGGCTGCTCACTGTCGGAGCAAAAAAGAGATGGCCGAGATGGCCGTGAAGCTAAAAAGCGCTGCTGACCATTGCAAGCTTCTTGAGAAAGAAGACCGGGCGAGACAGACGGACTTAGATAAGGCCGTTGCTGATGCCAAGGACGCTCACTCTGCGATGAGAGCTGCGAAGGAGGAGCTGCGTCAGGCCGGAGAGATTGCTGCTGGAAAGCCCTTTATGCTGCGGAGGAAGTTTTGTGATCCGAAGGTTGCTCCGTTGGACCGGATGTGGAGTGTGACGGACACCTATCTGGATTTGGCAGCGAGTGCTGCTGATGCGACCGAACACTTTCGAGATCAGGAAGATCGCGAAGTGGAAAAACTTTTCTGGTTGCAGTTCCACAATCCAGCGCGTCCACTATCGGTGGACGATCGTCTGGCTCAATGGGCCGAACTGAATAGGTTGTCCGGACTCGCCATGAGGTACGTCATGGGTCACCTGTGGCCGGGGAAATCGGAGCCGAAGAGTTATTTCAGCTTGCTGCAGTAGTTCCTTGGTGCGGTGTCCCGTATTAATGCAATTAAGAGGTCAACATGCATAGAGGGTGCGCGGATGGCTCTTGCCCGTGTCAATACATACTGGGCGGAAATGGAGACCATAGCTGTTGCATCCCAAGATTCGGACAGAAGCCGAGTACCTACCGAGCACTATTTTTAGGAAGTTCTGCCAGGCGCTCGTGTAATAGAGTTGCAGTGCTCGAAGGATGCTATGTTCGAATAGCATGTACAATTGTAAAACGTTAGTTTGATAAATTATAGGAACTTTTTATACTTGTGCCTGCATGTATTGTAAAAACACCTCCTGTGCGGCCGTTTAAAATATATAGAATCTGAAAGATGACAGTCGTCGGCTTCAGCCCCCACGCAAATAATGCGGGGGTGTTCACAAAAGGCACATTTTCACACTTGATCCAACGTCTTGGTCCTACAAAGGAGGTGATAGCGCAGCGAACTAGGCAATCAGACTATAATGCTTTATCACTTTCACTTAGCCATAGGAGCTTGACAGTGGGACTATTTAGGTAGCCCCTGGTGGCGACTGCGCTCGCCCGAGTTCGGGGCACGTGTGTGCCTGGCCGGGAAACGGCCTTTCGTTAATGCGGAGGAATCCTATAGATTCCGGAGAGTCATCGAGTGGTTGACCAGTCTCACGCTATATCATGACAGTCAGTTTTCGGCTTTCTCTACTGAGGTGCTCGCTTGGCCGAACCGGGGCACAATCGCAGTAGTTCTCCTGGTGTCGCCTTAGCCGATAGAGCGGAACGTAAGGCAGCCGAACACAGGAGCCGGGCAACCCAACATTTGACCAAAGACATGATTCGGAGCTGATGCATATAAGGCCAAAACCGCGACGCCGAACACTCCCTAAGGTATTCGGTCTTTATGAGAGCGGGCGAGGCAACGCTCTTAGGTATAAGCCCCTAGTGTCCAGGTACGAGCAAAAATTCTGACGTGGCCACATGCCAAGATGCCAGCCTCCTCCTTGGTTATACTACAGAGAACCAGGGGATGTGTATCAACAGGAGACATTAAAAAAGGTTTACGCAGGGTCTTAATCTGAAAAGAATCCTTGTAACGGATCCCTGTTGCACGTCTGCGCCTCTGTCTCCGTTGTGCCGTATCCTGGACGGGCGCAGCACGGTATTCATCTGTAAAAGAGAGGAACTAAGTTGAAAAAAAAGGTCGTGACGAACAAAAGTTATATTAAATAAACAAAGTATAAAGTAAAATATGTAAAATTGAGCTTCATTGTCTCTTATTTTATATGTGCGGAACCCCTAGGGCAGGGGTATATGGCCACTAAGCCTTTATCAATGATACTTTTGTGCCGGACTCGTCTATCCGTGTCCGTGGTCTTAATGACCTGTTCAGATGTTTTGGCTGGTGAAGCCATGTTATTGCGGGGCTGTTAAAGCGGCCGCACAATCCTCCGCTCGGGGGAGGCGCACTCAATGCTTCCCCTTCAAAGAGATAATGCCTCGTGGATCGGGCATCTTAAGCATAAGAGATGCATAATGTGGTATTGCGTTAAAGCGGGCGAAAGCTTCGCATCCCAGCAGTGCTTGATAGCGACTTGAGAATGGGACGATGTGGAAAGTCAGCTTTTCGCGGCGGAAGTTATCGGTAGAGCCGAATATAACTTCGAGCCGGAGAAAACCCATGCAATGGGTGTCCGGGCCTGGCATTACCCCTTGAAAGGAGGTTTTGCTGTGGCGAACTCTTGTTGGGTCTATCCCCATGTGGCGGATTGTGTCCTGATATATCAGGTTTAGTCCACTGCCGCCGTCCATCAAGACATTTGTAAACTGGAGTCCGTCAATTATTGGATCGAGTACCAACGCAGTCCAGCCTGCGTTCCTGATACTTCTAGAATAGTCCAGATGATCGAAGATGATTGGTTTTGACAACCAGTGGTGAGTCTCCTTTGGGATAGGCCGTATGGCGCGTACCTTTATGGGTGCCGCACATTTTGTAATGTGAAGTAAGTTTACTCTTTTCACTTCTTGTGGGAAATTCTTTTGTTTCCTGGTGCTCTGCTTTTGGGATTCGTCATCGTCTTCGCTTGGTGTGTCGAGCCCCTTGTGTTCGGCGTTGAGTCTGCCGGATTGTTTGAAAACCCAACAATCTCTGTGGGTATGGTTAGCAGGCTTCCCGGGAGTACTGTGTATTTGACATATCCTGTCCAAGATTTTGTTTAGGTTGGATAAATCATCTCTGTTATCCTGGAGGGGCGGCTTTTTCTGATTCTGCCGTGAGCTTTTGAATCCGGCGTTGACTGCCGTGCTTTTCGGACTGTTTTCCTTGGTCCGGCGACGATCCTTGTTGCGTCGCGGTTTTCCGTTTCCATCCCTAGTTTCGGATGTACTTGGGTCGCTGGTGCTACATCTTGCCAACCAGCTGTCCTCTCCTGCGCAAAAGCGGGTCATGAGGCTTGTCAATGCGGCCATTGTTCTTGGCTTTTCTTGGCCGAGGTGTCTGGCGAGCCATTCGTCTCGAACGTTGTGCCTGAAAGCTGCTAGGGCTTCGGCGTCCGGACAGTCGACTATCTGATTCTTCTTAGTGAGAAATCTATTCCAGAACTGCCGAGCTGACTCTCCGGGCTGTTGGGTTATGTGACTGAGATCGTCTGCATCTGGAGGGCGGACATAGGTCCCTTGAAAATTTGCTCGGAAAGCGTCCTCGAGCTCTTCCCAACTTCCAATTGTGTTTTCAGGAAGGCTTTTAAGCCAATGCCGGGCTGGCCCTTTAAGCTTGAGGGATAAGTATTTGATGGCGTGGAGGTCATCTCCTCTAGCCATATGTATGTGGAGGATATAATCCTCGATCCAGACTCCAGGGTCTGTTGTTCCATCATATGCCTCTATGTTTACGGGTTTGAATCCCGCTGGAAATTCATAATCCAGGACCTCATCGGTGAAACATAGGGGGTGTGCGGCGCCCCTGTATTTGGGTGTGCCGGATTCGGATACTGGCTTTATTGCATTGCTTACGAGAGCTTGCTTTCTTGGCCCATAAATGGACCTGGCTGGGCCATCTTTTTGATGCGAATCCTTAAGTGGGTCGCGTGCCAGCTTAAGTGCGGCGCCGCTTGCCGCTTTGTGCTGGCCATGGGGTCGTCTATCCGACCGGGTGGCTTTCTTATTTTTTGAATGCGAGGGTTCTAAGGCCTCTTCGTCGAATTCGGGCAGTAGCTTTCGCTTCGGATAGCTTTTAGTGTGGCGACTGCCGCCGTATTTGTCTGCAGTATTGATTACTTTACTCCATCTGATTCTGAGTGCATCTTCCGCAGTTTTTAGCTTCCGCTTCTGCTTTTTCAGGCTGCGTGCGGTTGCAACGAGCCTTTTGTGGAGGTTCTTCTGCTTCGTGGGCTTATCCGGCGTAAAGTCGTTCGGAATGCCATTTTCGCCGGGGGAGGGTTGTTCGGTTTATTTATCTGGGTTGCCCTGTTCGGACGGTTGCTCTAAGGCCTGCTCATCGTTTGCCGGCTCATCCTGCTCTATGGCTGGTTCTGTATCGAGGCGGGGCTTGGGGCGGCATTTACGCCGATGCTTTGATTGTTTTTTGAGAGATCGGTCCCTCGTTCCATCCCCGTGTTCCTCGTTGTCGTTTCCTTTAGGGGTATCCACCATGTACACATCATGAGATGAGGTGGCTGTCCAATGCCCTATAGGCGTTGGTTCATATGCGTCTCCTGCATCGTCGTCCATGCCATCGATGTCTTCGGAGTCGAAGTTGAGCACGTCGTTTAAATTATCGACGGTGGCTACCAAATGGGTGGTGGGTGGGTTTTGAATTTCTTTATCATCCGTATCCCATCCTTGCTGACCGTAGTCCGGCCAGGGCTCTCCTGATAAAGAGAGAGACTTTACTAACTTCAGGATGTCGCCGAAGGACGAGTGCTGAAAGATGTTTGCGGCGGTGAACTCCATGATCGGTGCCCAATCGGATTCGATTGGCAGGCGCACAGAGGGCTCAGAGTCTGGAGAGGAATCCGGCTCCTTGGAGTCACGGGCCATGCAGAGTGCGGGGCTGGTGTTCGGCTCGATCGCCTTTGAGATCGCAGCCCCCGAGGTGGTGTCCAACCACTCATCCTCAATCGGCGCGGTAGGCTCCGAATTAAGGGTCGGAACCAATGCGCGTGCGGCCTCCAGGACACTGTTCGGCGGCAGAGCTAGATCATGCCCATCGAGACAGTGCGGCGCGCTTGGCTGTGGCTCGAATCCGTCAAAGATCAAGTCCCCGCGGATGTCAGCCGTGTAGTTTAAACTTCCAAATCTGACCTGATGGCCAGGGGCGTAGCTTTCGATCTGCTCCAGGTGGCCAAGCGAATTGGCCCGCAGTGCGAAGCCGCCGAGGACGAAGATCTGTCCGAGGAGAAAAGTCTCACCCTGGACCGCATCGTAGTTGATGATCAAAGGAGCCATCGGGCCTAAAAGCGACGACACAGAGGAACTCTCAATGAAAGCACCAATGTCGGTGTCAAAACCGGCGGATCTCGGGTAGGGGGTCCCGAACTGTGCATCTAGGCGGATGGTAACAGGAGACGAGGGACACAATGTTTTACCCAGGTTCGGGCCCTCTTGATGGAGGTAAAACCCTACGTCCTGCTTGATTAATATTGATGATATGGGTAGTACAAGAGTAGGTCTACCATGAGATCAAGGAGGCTAAACCCTAGAAGCTAGCCTATGGTATGATTGTTGTATGTTGAGGTTGTCCTACGGACTAAAACCCTCTGGTTTATATAGACACTGGAGAGGGTTAGGGTTACACAAAGTCGGTTACAATGGTAGGAGATCTGAATATCCGCATCGCCAAGCTTGCCTTCCACGCCAAGGAAAGTCCCATCTAGACACGGGACGATGTCTTCAATCTTGTATCTTCATAGTCCAGGAGTCCGGCTGAAGGCATAGTCCGGCCATCCGAACACCCCCTAATCCAGGACTCCCTCAGCAGGACTCAATGTCCTGTCCATCGAGACGTTTGACAATCTCCAAGTGCCGTATGATCAGCTTCAGCCAACCAAGCCTTTCTCAGGAGTCACTGATGGTTCCACTGTTCCGATAGGGCAGGTTCGCCTTCCAGTCACCTTCGGGCAGCACAACAACTATTGCACCGAGCTCATCGACTTCGACATCGCCCATATTCGCCTGCCGTATAACGCCATCCTCGGGTACCCAGCCCTAGCCAAGTTCATGGCAGTGACTCACCATGGTTACAATGTCCTCAAGATGCCAGGAAGCGGTGGAGTCATCACCGTACCCTGTGAAGAAAGGGAAGCGGTGTGTTCGCTTGAGCGTGCGTTCCAAGCCGCAGCAATCGAAGACCCAGATCACAGGAGCGGAAGACTTCCCAAGGCGAACCTCAAGAAGAAGAAGGCTTTGGCTGGCCCAAGCCACAAGGAGGCAGGCGCCTCCGGAGGTGTTGCGTCAGGGTTCGCGCCCGATCAGGGAGCGCCACCCTCTCACGCATAGGAAGGCGCGCCCGGCGCCCTCCTCAGGCAGGGCTCGGGGGCTCTTTCTTGGAGAGCCACCGACTTTGCCAAGGTCGCGAGGGAGGTGCTCGGGCACCACTTGGAAGGGTGCTTCCAGGCACGTTTCCCTCAGGAAGGTACAAGGCAAGGAAGACCAAACCCTCAGGAGTTCATCGCAAGAAACACCCAGGAGCTACAGGATTCGAGAGTCATACGCGACAGCCGCCGCTTGCCCGCCGTAGCCCCACATCCAGGCGAGGATGGTGGGCTGCACATCTGCATCGACGTACCAGGGCTCAACCGAGCCGCGTCTCCGGAGCGCCTCTGGCCTTTGCGCGTGGGGCGCTGCGAGGGGCCACCTCACAGCTACGTTCGCATGCCTTTCGGCCTTCCGAAGGTGGTCGCCGCTCATCAGCGCCTGCTGAGGAGTCTTCTGGAGGCTCAGGAGGTCAGGCATCGTGCGGTGCTGGCAGAGGTGGAGATGGCCCTCGAAGACCCACCCGTGCCCCCGGAGCCTCCCGAGGCTCCTGGGCCCAGGGGCTCGTGAGGACCGGCATCTCCACCGCACATCGCCCGCTTCTTCAGCATCACTTCATCTTCAACAGCATCAGGTGATATCTTTCAAAGGGCCGCATCATTCCCAGGACGCGTGGGTCCGTCCCCGCGGCATGTATTCGTTTTGCTTATGCTCTTTACCTACCTTATTAGGGGCGCCCCTCGGGCTGCATCATCCCCAAGCTGCTCGGGCCTGACCCAGCGGCGTTTCTCGCATCTACTTAAAATGAATTTGCTCTTTCGCGCTTAATCTGGTTCCCATGATTATCACCTGCTGCTTATCGCGGACTTCTCCGCTCTCATGCAAAGCGCTTGCACGTTAAAAGGGGGGTACCTGAGCATCGCGACTCATGGGCTCCTACTGGCTCTCCAGCCCTCACCCCCTGGCCTTGACCCACGGCATTGCGACCTGTCATACCAGTGGTGGCTGAGCTCGCTCGAGGGCCGGGACCTGAGGACATAGAGCATTTGCATTCTAACCACCCTGCAGGAACACACCATTGATAAAGGCCCAGAGCCGGGCTCAACCCGCCTCGAGGTAGGGCCTCGTGAGTCCCGTGCTGGCTCACGAGTGCCCAGATACACCTCTCTTAGCCCTACCATGCCGGCCACGTGTCAGGGCGGGGCTGTACATGCCCCGGGGGCTCCTCCCGGAGGGGAGCCCCCTCCCACATACTAGTGTAAGCACCATGCTCCGTGTTGGCTGATGACACTGTCGAGGAGCGGCTATGCCCGTACACATACGGAAGCGCTATCCTCCGCACTGGTGATAAACAACTGAAGGCGGCCCACGGCCGTGCCAACCTCAGGGAGCCCGATGCTCAGTGTTCGGCACCGTCGCAATGCCTCCCCTCGGGAGCACCGCGCGAGGGGGCTGGACACGGGGGCTACGCCCGGGCCTTGCCCGAGCGCACGCCACCCAGCCAAGTCCCTCGGACCTGGTCGTCGCGCGCCCTCCCCGAGCGGAGCCAAGGTATGAAAACCCGTTTGAGCGTCAAGGGGGACTCCTGAGCATCGCGACTCAGGAGCCTAACTTGCCACGTAGCCCCTCACTCCTTAGTCCCGTCCTGGTTTCCACTCGGGGCTAACGCTGGGTGAGGTCGCGCGGGGCCGGGCCCTGCCGACGCAGAACGACCAATCCACTCCTTGCTCCCCCCTTCCCTACTTGTTGCTCGCGCGTCAAGGGGGACTCCTGAGCATCGCGACTCAGGAGCCTAACTTGCCACGTAGCCCCTCACTCCTTAGTCCCGTCCTGGTTTCCGGTCGGGGCTAACGCTGGGTGAGGTACACGCGGGGCCGGGCCCTGCCGACGTAGAGCGCAAGAAAGTAGGAGAGGAAAATGCAAATTCCAGGAAATTCAAAGCATATATTACAAACCATAGATTGTTTCACAGCGCCAAACACAAGTTTAAACGCCTTCGCGAGGCATGGTGCATGTTGCACGAATAAAAACAGGACAGAAGCCGCGAAGGGATCACTCTCCAGTGGCGCCGTCGCTGGTGGTGGAGTCACGCTGGGCGACTCTGCCTCCTGAGGTCGCGGAGCTGGCGGCACCGCGCCCGGGCAAGATGCTGAAGGAGCGGAACTTCCCCAGAAAAGCCTCGGCTCGGCCTTTCATGGCCTCAGCGGCAGCGGTGGCACGGTCGCCGCTCACGGGTTCCAGCAAGCTGTCGAAGTCGACATTGGGGTCGCGCAGGTAGACGTGGCTGAGGACATGCGTCAGTGCCGCAGAAGACAGGGCACGCGCCTCGGCCTTGCCCGTGGGGCCAAGGCCATCTGCGACATCTTCAAGCGCATTGACCAGGAAGGGGAGCAGCTTGGCGGGGCCGTCCTCCGCACTGGCCAACGGCTCCTCCAAGCCGCTCTCGTAAAGCGTCTTCAGCATGGCGCATGCCTTCTTCTCCAGCTTCGTGAAGTCCACCCGACCTTCCGCCAGGATCTTCGCATTGGCGTCTAGCTCGGTCCTCTCCGCCTTCAGCGATCGCTCCAGCGTCTCCAATTGGCCGTGGCAGTCATCAAGCTTGGCATCCCGGTCCTTAACGGCAGCCTCCCTAGCCTTCATCTCCTTCTCCTTCTCCAGGCGGCCGCGCACCTCCTTGGCGAGCTCGTCGCGCAGGCCTTGCAACTCCACCTCCAGCGCCTTGCAGCGGCCCTGGGCGGCCGTGGCGTCGCCCAGGGCAGCGTCACGAGCGGCCTTGGCTTGGCTGGTGGCCTGCTTCTCCCCGTCGGAGGCCAACACGACCTGGCTCAGCGCTGCTCGGATGGAGGCGGCAGAACTGGCCCAGCCAGAAGCTAGCTCCAGGCGCCCGGCCACTACGCGAGGGTCTACGCTCAGAAGATCCTCCCGCAGCTGGCTCAGTTCGTTGGCAACCTAGTCTAGGACGGCGGCAGCAGGAGCAGAGGAGACAGGAACCAGTGGAGCGGGCGGAGAGGACGGCAGCGTGATCACAGCTTGACAGGAAGGAACCCCCTGGGCCTTGGCTGCCCCGGTTGTAGCATTGAGCACAGTCGACTCCTGGGTCAGCGGGGCCACGGGGGCTGACTCCTCGCCAAGGTGTCCCAGTTGACCTCGCGAAGATGATCGGGCCAGGGAGGCGCGATCCTCACTGCCTTCTTCCCCGGCAGATGAAGGCGCCGCCCCGGCAGATGGACTCGCCCCAAGTAGGGCCGTGGAGGCCCCTCTCAACCTCTTTGCTGCAGGTGCCGACCTAGCAAAAGAATGTAGATGTCAAGCCTCGGCGGTAGAAACCAAGCAAAGCACGGATCAAGCACTTACTGGTCGTCGTTCGTGGACTCAAGCAACCTCCGGCCAAACTTGAAGCCCGAAAGCCTGCAGCTAGGGTCGGCCTTGGGAGGCCCAAAAGTAGAAGGCGCGTCAGGAGGGCCGGACCTGGCCTCAGATCGCCCAGAGACTAGAGGAGACCCTGGGGGAACCAGCCCCGACCTGCCCTTCCTTGTGACCAAGGGAGAGTCCTCCCCTCCTCACCGGGCGTCGGCCTCATCGTCGTCCGGCATGGAGCGGAGGGCCTAGGACCTGCGCCGATGGAAGGACTCCCCTGACTCCTCGCCAGTCGCTTCAGAGTCAGACTCTCCCGCCTCTTCTTCCCCCTTACTCCCGCTGGAGCTGCCGAAGGACACGTTCACCATCGCCAGCATCGCCAGATCCTCGGGGGCTTCCGCAGGCACCAGCCCCTCACCATTGAAGGTGGGCATGGCATTCACCACCTGCTCCCGGTCGTCGCGGAGGAACAGGGGGACGGGGGCGCCCACCGGGCTCGCCACATCTCCCCCAACCAAGGAATGGAGGGCCGCGACCAGATCCTCGTCGGTCAGGGCGTCGGAGCTCAGGCGCAGGGTGGCGTCCGCTCCCCCAAGCCTCCACAATGGGAGCTAATGTTCCTGGAGAGGAGCCACCCGGTGCTGCATGAACTCCCTCAGGAGCGTGGCCCCGGTCAACTTCGCCGCCCCCAAGTTGCTTGGCCTCAGGTCCGCGTTCATCCTCTTCAGCACCGCCACACGGGGGGCGACAAGCTCCGCGCGGGACCATGCGTCAACGGCCTTGGGCTGCCCCGTGGGCAACACCAGTCGGGGGTGGAGGCGCCCGACGTCCACCATGGCCCACTTGCTCCGGAAGCCTTCGATCCTCTTCCCAGGTTTCGAGATAGCATTGGAGTTGGAGTATGCGATAAAGCTCGCGCATGCGGGCACATAATTCCTGTTTGCAAAAATAAGAACATCATTAATTCTTCCCATAGGTTTCTTAATAGTGGAATCCGCAAGATGCAACTTTAGAGAGCAATCATCAAAATCGCGGAAATCTAGCAAATCACACAAAGTTTTGGGAATAGTGGAAACACTAGCACCCAAATCACATAAAGCATAAAATTCATGATCCTTAATCTTAATTTTAATAGTTGATTCCCACTCATCATAAAGTTTTCTAGGGATAGAAACTTCCAACTCAAGTTTTTCTTCATAAGATTGCATCAAGGCATCAACGATATGTTTAGTAAACGCTTTATTTTGACTATAAGCATAAGGAGAATTTAGCATGGATTGCAACAAGGAAATACAATCAATTAAAGAGCAACTTTCATAATTAAATTCCTTGAAATCCAATATGGTGGGTTTAGCAACATCTAGGGTTTTACTCTTTTCAATCCCACTTTTATCAATTTCATCATCAAGATCTAAAAACTCCGAATTTTTGGAACGCCTTCTAGGTAAAGGTGGATCATATTCAGTTTCATCAAGATTCATATTGCAAAACAAATATTTAATAGGGGACACATCAATAACTTTTAGATCTTCATCTTGATTTTCATAGGAATTGGAAGAATACGCTTTAATAAAGGCATCTTTTGTAGCACGCATCCTAGCGGTTCTTTCCTTGCACTCATCAATGGAAATTCTCTTGGCTTTGAGAGACTCATTGATATCATGCTTAGGAGGATTAGATCTAAGCTTTAAAGAATCAACATCAAGAGAAATTCTATCAACGTTCCTAGCCAATTCATCAATTTTAAGCAATTTCTCTTCAAGCAAAGCATTAAAATTCTTTTGTGAATTCATAAACTCTTTAACACTAGTCTCAAATTCAGAGGGCATCTTATTAAAATTTCCATAAGAGTTGTTGTAGGAATTTCCAAAATTATTAGAAGGATTACTAGGATAAGGCCTAGGATTAAAGTTCCCTCTATACGCGTTGTTACAAAAATTATTCCTACCAACAAAATTCACATCCATAGATTCATTATTATTCTCAATCAAAGTAGACAAAGGCATATCATTAGGATCAGAAGAAACACTCTTAGTAGCAAACAATTTCATAAGTTCATCCATCTTTCCACTCAAAACATTAATTTCTTCTATCGCATGCACTTTTTTATTAGTAGATCTTTCAGTGTGCCATTGAGAATAATTAACCATAATATTATCTAGGAGTTTAGTAGCATCTCCTAAAGTGATTTCCATAAAAGTGCCTCCCGCGGCCGAATCTAAAAGATTTCTAGAAGCAAAATTCAATCCGGCATAAAATTTTTGTATGATCATCCATAAATTTAAACCATGAGTAGGACAATTACGTATCATTAATTTCATTCTCTCCCAAGCTTGTGCAACATGTTCATGATCAAGTTGCTTAAAATTCATAATATCGTTCCTAAGAGAGATGATCTTAGCGGGAGGAAAATACTTAGAGATAAAAGCATCTTTGCACTTGTTCCAAGAATCAATACTATTTTTAGGCAAAGACGAAAACCAAGCTTTAGCACAATCTCTAAGTGAAAAAGGCAATAGCTTCAATTTAACAATATCATTATAGACATCTTTCTTATTTTGCATATCACATAAATCAATGAAGCTATTTAGATGATTAGCGGCATCTTCACTAGGAAGGCCGGCGAATTGATCTTTCATAGCAAGATTCAACAAAGCAGTATTGATTTCACAAGATTCAGTATTGGTAAGAGGAGCAATCGGAGTGCTAAGGAAATCATTGTTGTTGGTATTGGTAAAGTCACACAATTTGGTATTATCTTGAGCCATCGTGACAAGCAAGCAATCCAATACACGAGCAAACAAAAAGGCGAGCGAGAAAAAGGCAAACGGAAAAGAGAGGGCGAATAAAACGGCAAGGGTGAAGTGGGGGAGAGGAAAACGAGAGGCAAATGGCAAGTAATGTAATGCGAGAGATAAGGGATTGTGATGGGTACTTGGTATGTTGACTTTTGCACAGACTCCCTAGCAACGGCGCCACAAATTCTTCTTGCTACCTCTTGAGCACTGCGTTGGATTTCCCCGAAGAGGAGAGGATGATGCAGCAAAGTAGCGTAAGTATTTCCCTCAGTTTTTGAGAACCAATGTATCAATCAAGTAGGAGGCCACGCGCGAGTCCCTCGTACCTACACAAAACAAATAACTCAACGCAACCAACGCGATTTGGGGTTGTCAATCCCTTCACGGTCACTTACGAGAGTGAGATCTGATAGAGATGATAGATAATATTTTTGGTATTTTTGATATAAAGATGCAAGGTAAAATAAAGTGATTGGAGATTGATATGATGAGAATAGACCTGGGGGCCATAGATTTCACTAGTGGCTTCTCTCAAGAGCATAAGTATTCTACGATGGGTGAACAAATTACTGTTGAGCAATTGACAGAATTGAGCATAGTTATGAGAATATCTAGGTATGATCATGTATATAGGCATCATGTTCGAGACAAGTAGACTGACTCCTGCCTGCATCTACTACTATTACTGCACTCATCGATCGCTATCCAGCATGCATCTAGATTATTAAGTTCAAGAAAACAGATTAACTCCTTAAGCAAGATGCCATGATGTAGAGGAATAAATTCATGCAATATGATAAATACCCCATCTTGTTATCCTTGATGGCAACAATACAATACGTGCCTTGCTGCCCCTACTGTCACTGGGAAAGGACGCCGCAAGATTGAACCCAAAGCTAAGCACTTCTCCCATTGCAAGAAAAACCAATCTAGTAGGCCAAACCAAACTGATAATTCGAAGAGATTTGCAAAGATAACCAATCATACATAAAAGAATTCAGAGAAGATTCAAATATTGTTCATAGATAATCTTGATCATAAACCCACAATTCATCGATCTCAACAAACACACCGCAAAAAGAAGATTACATCGAATAGATCTCCACGGGAGAGGGGGAGAACATTGTATTGAGATCCAAAAAGAGAGAAGAAGCCATCTAGCTACTAACTATGGACCCAAAGGTCTAAGGTAAACTACTCACACTTCATCGGAGGGGCTACGGTGATGATGTAGAAGCCCTCCTTGGTGGATTCCCCTTCCGGCGGAGCTCCGGAACAGGCCCCAAGATGGGATCTCGTGGGTACAGAAAGTTGCGGCGGTGGAATTAGGTTTTTGGCTCCGTATCTGATCGTTTGGGGGTATGTAGGTATATATAGGAGGAAGGAGTACGTCGGTGGAGCTTTGAGGGGCCCACGAGGCAGGGGCGCGCCCTAGGGGGGGCATGACCTCCACCCTCGTGACCGCCTCGTGGCTTTCTTGATGGAGGGTCCAACTCTCCTAGATCTTATTTGTTGAGAAAATCACGTTCCCGAAGGTTTCATTCCATTTGGACTCCGTTTGATATTCCGTTTCTTCGAAACACTGAAATAGGCAAAAAAAAATAGCAATTCTGGGCTGGGCCTCCGGTTAATAGGTTAGTCCCAAAAATAATATAAAAGTGGAAAATAAAGCCCAATATGGTCCAAAACAGTAGATAATATAGCATGGAGCAATCAAAAATTATAGATACGTTGGAGACGTATCAGTGCCTTGACGGCAGCTGCTGCAACTGCTTCCCGGTAGAGTTGGTCGGCGCAGATCAGCGCGTCCTTCTTGTCGGAGGGGACGGAGATGATGGTCAACGGCCCGGGCATCTTTAGCATGTTGTAGGCGTAGTGTGACGCCGCCATGAACTTGGCTAGTGTCGGACGACCGAGGATCCCGTTGTAGGGAAAGGGGATCTCGGCCACGTCGAAGATGATCCTCTCCGTCCTGTAGGTCAACTCTCCTCCAAATGTCAGGGGCAGTGTGATCTTTCCCTTCGGCTGGCTCCTCCCCGGATTGACCCCTTGAAACATTCCCATTTCCTCGAGGTCTTCATCAGGGATTTGCAACCTTTTGATCACGACAAGCGAGATCAGGTTCAGGCCGGCCCCGCCTTCAACCAACATCTTGTTCACCCTGAGGTTGCGTATCGTTGGCGAGACCAACAATGGAAAACACCCGAGCGCAATAGTGCAGCCAGGGTGGTCCTCGGCGTCAAAGATGAGGGGCGTGCTGGACCACTTCAGCGGCTTCTGAGCGTCGAACGACGGCTCTGCTGCTATAATCTCACGCGCCCACTGCTTGAGCTGGCGGTGAGAGGTATGCAGCGAGGCGCCGCCATCAACGCACATGGCCTCCGTAGCCTTCTGGAACCCTTGCTCACCAGACTCTTCGCCCTCGTCATGATCATCGTCTTCTTGTTTCTTATCATGGCCCCGGGCGGGCCTCTCTTGCTGGTTGTCCTTGCCGGGGCGGCCTCCTTAGTCGCCATGCTTCTTGACGGATCCCTCAGCACCGTCCTGGTCCTTCTCCCTGTCCCGCCTTTCGTACTCAGTCTTTTGCTTCTCAACAAGCAGCTCAACTTGTCGGCAGTTCTGGAGGTCGTGGCCCTTGGTGCGGTGGATCTTGCAGTATTGCTTGCCGGAGCTTCCCAGCTTGTTGGTAGCCGCCAGGGCCTGGCAGGCGGCGCACCCGGCAATCTCCTTGCCGGGGGCGTCTTCCTTGACCTTCTTGCCAGCACCGGTATCGTCAGATCCCTCAACAGCAAGCACGGCCCTGCCTTTGCATTTCCTGTTGCGACGCCGCCTCTTCTTCGTTGGGGTGGCAGCGTCTTCATCGGCAGAGTCGGTTTCCGCGCCGGCATCTTCGCCGGGGTACTTCCTTCCCTCTTCAGCCTGGGCGCACCTATCGGCCAGAACGTATAGCTCGACCACATCCTTAACCTTGGTCATCGCTAGCTCCTCGCGCATCTTGTGATTGCGCACGTTTTGGTGGAACGCGCTAATCACAGCGGCGAGATGAACGTCGGGGATGTTATACTGCACCCGGCTGAATCTCTGGATGTACTTGCACAGGGTCTCCCCTTCCTTCTAGGGAATGATATGCAGATCACTGGCCTGGCCATGATCTTGGTGGCCTCCTGTGAAGGCGCCAACGAACTCATGGCACAGATCTGACCAGGAAGAAATGGAATCCACCGGCAAGTGCATCAACCAAGACATCACATTGGGCTTGAGCGCCAGCAGGAAATAGTTGGCAAGCACCTTGTCGTCGCGAGCCCCAGCAGCCTGCATCGCGATGGTGTAGATGCTGAGGAACTCGGACGGATGGGTCTTGCCAGTGTACTTCTTGCCGACGTCAGGCTTGAACGTACGGTGGGACGGCCACTGGAACTGCCTCAGCTCACGGGTAAAAGCCGGGCAGCCCACCTCGTAAGGTAGGCCACCGGGGCCCCCCGGTGCCGGGTGGTCCATAGCGGGTCCCGCCCGCTTGTCCGACTGGCGGCGCGTTTCGCGTCGGCGCTCGACGGTGGTTCGAGCGTCTTCGTGAGCTCGCTCCCGAAGGACCTGGCGCTGGTCGCGGAGGGTCCGCGGGTCGGACGACGTTATAGAGATGTTATCACAAGCGTCATCACGACGGGCCGATGCCCACGGCAGCTGGCGAGGAGGAGGAGAGTGCATCGTGGTCGCAGCTCCCCCGGTCCTCCCAGCGCCAGCATGTGGTGGCTTGGTGGAGCGCAGGCTTGAGGGCCCCGCCGGTCGCGGATCGTCTTTGTTTGCGACGGCGACGAGGCTCCGGATGGTGGCCCTCCACTCGTCGAGCTTCAACGCAGCAGGAGGGAAGTCGAGGAGCAGCTATGCGCGCGCCAAAGCTTCCTCTGGCGTGGGCGGCGGCGACAGCTGCGTGGATCACGGTGCACTTTGACTTCTAACTACGTTAGAAGGAGCTCCTTCACGACCCAGCGGCTGCGTGCCATTTTCACCAGCGTTTCGGCGAGCGTGCTGAACCCCCTCATCTTGCCGATGACACACAGGGCTCTTCCCACGGCGGTGCCCAGGGTCACCATCGTGGTGACGCTGCTTGGCGCGCACTCCATGGGAAGAATGCCGGTGGTCGCCGGTGTAGGCGTCCTGGAGGTCGCCGCGCCACCTGGAGTTGGCACAACGACGCCCCTGGAGGGCCCCGCGCCGCCTGCGGGGGGCCAGCTCCATCTTTGGATCCGACGATGTGGAGCCGGTCATCTGGCGCGCGAACGACGCCGCTCGCCAGGCTCCGACTGCCTGGGCGATGCTGGTGCTCGCGGGCCATGGCACGAGTCCTGTCTGCGACCGGTTCGCTGCTCGTCCGCACCGGCACGGGTCGTTCGGCTCCCAACGAGTCAACCGCCATGGCCGTCTTCTTCTTAGGGGCCATGGCGACGAAGAACTGCTAGGCTGACTACTAGACCAGATTCTCACAATCGCGCCCCCTACCTGGTGCGCCAAGGATGTCGGTGTGGAATGACACCTATGGGATCACAAGAATCCCTACTACGGTTGCCGGGGCGCAGGGTTGCGAGGAGAACAGGGCTAGTAGACAGCACAAAGGTCGTTTACCCAGGTTCGGGCCGCGAGGATGCGTAAAACCCTAGTCCTGCTTTGGTGGGTGTATTTCTGAGAGTTCTTGAGCTCTCGAACTAGTTGTTTTCAGCGTGTGGTTCGAAAGAGCCGAATACTTCTCCTGGTCGCCTCGGGCCTCCTTTTATAGGAAAAAGGGGCTGCCACAGTGGCACACAGGAGGTGGAGAGGTCTACAATGGCACGAGGTTATCCCTCGTATTACAGGACAAGGTGCATTTAATGCATCGCTTAGGTGTCCTCTTGCTTTATCGGGGATGGGGGCGAGGCTCGTCCTGTCCGCCGCCGCTCCTCCTTGCTTCGACACGCGCCTTGGCCAGGGATGCGTGCGGTGCCATGTAGGCAGGCAGGCAGCTGAGTTGGCGCGGTGGTGGAGTCTTCACGAAGATCTGCATGCCGCCACGCAGGCGCTTGACGAAATGGCCTGGGAGCTACATGTTGCCATGTAGGTGCCCTCCCGGCTAGTTGGGCTGGCAGCTGCATGTGAACGGAGGTGGGAGCTTGGTTGACATGGGCTTGGCGGTGGTCTCGCCGGCGTCTTTGGTGAGAGCCTTGCCGGGTGGCCCGGCAAGGGTCTTGCAGTGGCGTGCTGTCGTACCCGGCAAGGATCTTGCCGAGGGTCTGGTGGCCTTCCTCGGCAAGGATCTTGCCGAGAATCGTCATCTTCTAATCCTCATCTGATCTTGAATATGTCTTCACAAAGATCTGCATGCCACCACAGAGGTGCCTTCCCGAGCCTTGGTCCCACGCTGATGATGGCGCTGGGGGCTGTGGGCTCAAGGGTGGCTCGCTCTGTTGGTGCTGGGCGAGCTGTCTCGGCAAGGGTCTTACCGGGGCCGCTGAGGCCGCCCGGCAAGGGTCTTGCCAAGGGAACCTGCTTCGTCCCTCTGCTCTTTGTGGTCTTGGCCTTGGCGTTGCTTCGATTGTCTTGGGCTTCGATCTTACCTTGGCTCACCTCCCTCATTCTGCTTGGTGTGGCCGTGGGCGCGGCTCTGACTGCCCGTGCACAGGAAAAGGGGTACAAAGATGCGTCCCTATTTTTGTACACCGACATGCACTAATATATCAATGCAAATATCCCACCGTCCATATTTATGCATGTCAAATTATTTGGGTCAATTATGTATGTGCATATACGCCTTATTTCAAGCAAATAGATAGTTGTCATGTTACACGTCTGTACTTTTCAAACATTCTAATTAAGAGCAATGTAGCAGAATAGATTATCTGAGTTCTTCTTTGTGTACTAATTCACAGGAGGATGACGATGATGTGGGGTATGACATGGACAGCAGGCACATCAAGAGCCACTACATCATGAGGCAGCTGATTGCTGGAAAATTCAAGTACCGTTTCTATGGAAAGCTTGGCTGCCCCTTCTGTGCCAAGGCGATCAAGGGTGGCATAGATGGCTTGATGCAGCATGCCGTCTCCACTGGAAACTCCTACAGTAGGAAGCAAAATGCCAGTACTCTGGCAAAACATGCGGCCTACGGGCGCTTCCTCAAGATTGTCAAAGTCAATGAGCCCTACTACATCCCCTCGCGCCGCCGCTGAACAAGGGAGACAAGTGATGTGCTGCTAGACTGCTGATGCTGCCCCAGGACCGCCGTGACATTTTATGTTATCGGTATTCGCTGGTCGACTCTAAAAATTATGGTCTATGGTGTGTAAGAACTTATGTCCTATGGTCTATGGTGGGTGTGAACTTATGGTGTGCGGTCTGCCGTTTAACTAAGTGTTTGCTGCTAATCTGCTTAAGTGTGGTCTAAGTTGTTATTAGTACTATTTTGCTGATGCATGTTAGGCATTATACAATGGTAGATGCTAAGGGTGATGCTTAGAAAAATAAACCAGGTTTTTCTGAAGCACCATTGCCTATTCCTACAAGACAGACGCCTAGTTAAGCGTCTACCCTGTACAAATAAGCACCGGTGCTTAAGAAAAGCCTGGTTTATCTCTCTAAACACCTCGCCTAATCACCTTGCATTGACAAGGCCATAGCAACTCAAGTATCGTACGGTGGTCTATGTTATGTTTGCCATGTTATTCTTCCGTTCTAGAATCATACGGTGATGCATGCTAGGAACTCTACTACAATGACTATGGTAGTTATAGCTTGGCATGATTATGTTCAGTTTATAACTCAGGATGTTCCAGCCATATCTATGACCAGTTACAACTGAACTATGCATTAGTTTTTGCCAAAAGTAAAGCATGCAAATGATTGCCAATTCTACCTATTGCCATTTGAAGCTTTGTACTGAGGATGCATTAGTTATTGCAATAAGTAGAGGATGCTCATGTTTCCCAGAAGTGCTTGTTTCCACTTTCTGGTAAGAACTGAACATGTATCAAATTATGCTAAAAGTAGACCATGAGCATGAACATGTATCAATTGCTGCTTCCTATTTGTGTTTGAATGGGCTCAACATATCTGGTGATGATTTAGGGTCTCTGCGTGATCGTGATGATAACTCAAGATGTTACAACCATATCTATGACTAGTTATAACTCAACTATGCATTAGTTCTTGCCAAAAGTAAAGCATGCAAATGATTGCCAATACAACCGTATTGCCTATTCAATTTGTGTACTAAGGATGCATTAGTTATAGCAGTAAGTAGAGGATGTTCATGATTGCCAAAAGTACATATATCCACTTTATGATAAGAACTGAACATGTATGAAATGATGCTAAAAGTAGAGCATGAGCAAGATCATGTATCAATTGATGCTACCTATTTGTGTTTGAATGGGCTCAACATTTGTTTGGCTATGGTCTTGCTGTCAAATTTAAGTTTGAGTTGTACTGGGCTTTTCTCCGTTACGAAGACTTTTATCTGAAACTGACATTGCTGGCTCGTATGCAATGATGCAAACCGGGTCAATTAATCTGAAGACAATAATTCAAAGATGAATAAAAAAATTAGCAGTCAACTAATATTAAAAAAATAAGTGGATCATTTAACATATGATCCACTTATGAGTTTAAGCACACAACCTATTTGGTTGTGCACAAAATAAGCGCAGTTTAACAAGGGTATCCAATTGCTTAACCACGTGAAGTTGTGCAAACCCTATGAGGGTTCAACTACTAAAAGAGCGGCCGACAACGATTAAAAAAAGCTACGATCAGGAAATACCTTCTCTCGAAGATGGCGGCGCTGAGTTGATGGCCGCGGATAGTGCGTGGCAAACTAGAAGTGCCCGTATAGCGTGGTAGACGGCGGCAAGGATATACAGCGCGTTCACGCGAGGACGGAGCGACGTGAAGAACACTGAAGTCCGACCCCTCATGGCGGTAGTGGTGGCCGACAACTCCTGTAATCCGTGTGAGCCCGGGTCTCTGATCTAATCTTGCAGTGGTCATGGGAGCTGCGGATGGCACGGCCGTGTGGTTAGAATGAGGCGCTGTAATCGCGGGATTTAGGGAGGGGTGGGCCGCATTGAGTTATGTGAGATTTCGATAATATCACAATGATATCCCAAAAGATCTAGAAAGTATTGTCCTTGCTTTTTTAGTGTTAACAATGGTTTCTTCGTGTCGCATATGCCCAAAAAATGCCATACGTGACAAAACTTGCAATACATGTTGAAAATGGTAGACATTGTACTAATGACCGAAAAAATCACGCATGTGATGAAACATCCAAAATTTGTTGAAGATGGTTGATTTGGAGATGTTCTACAATTTCAGTGCAATATTACAAATTTATTTTATAACTAAAATTCAATGATGCAAGGTTTTACATGTTTTTCAATTATTTTCAAACTTAAACTTTTCACACATGTCCAAGAAAGGCAATGTGGCAAGGTTTTACATGTTTTTCATTGTTATCAAACTTAAACTAGTCACATAAGACACGTGTACCTGAAAAAAGGAAGTGTTATTTTAGTATAAGTCAAAATGTCACATAGGCAAAAAAATAATTCATACAAAAAAGCCCACCTACCTAACATGATATTTCACACACCACAGCCCGCATACGACTACAAATCCAGTGATATGGGCCAGGATGCAGGCCCGTTGTGGGACTAAACTCACACACATGTGCACCCAGCAATGCACAGAGCGTGGTTGCCACGACGAACTGCAACTGCGCCCCACCACAACTACCCCCACGTCCTAGACGAACCGCCTCCCCCACGTCCCCATCCCAGGCGTGAAAAACCCCCAAATCGACTACATCACTGCCTCATTCCGAGAACCTCCATTGCCGCTTCCATCTCTTCTGCAAACAACCCACAAACATCTCTCTTCGAAGCCCGTAGTCGCAGGAGGAGGGCAATGGCGGAGGAAGCGTCTGCCAAGCGTCATTGTGGCCAGACGTCCGACGAGAGCGGCAACCTCGACGTCGTTCAGGTTCCCGGTCAGAAGCGCCGGTACATCGTAACCCTCAAAGGGGTTGCGCTCCACGGCAAGGAGACGCTGGAGGTCATCTGCACCAGCGAACCAGACAAGGCCGACGAGATGATCTCTAGGATTAGGAGGAGCGCCTGCGGCTCGTACCCCCACATCATGGGCGTTGATGTGGAGTTTACCAAAGATGATGTACCTCCGCAGATGGCAGCAGTTCTGCAGATCAGCGTGGAGGGTCTTTGCCTCGTGTACCACATCGCTGCGGCCACAAAATGGAGAAAAATCATACTCATTCACCCTCTTCCATTCATCAATACTGCTCCCTCGAAATTTCATTAGACTAGTTTCATACTAGATGTACTAGTGTAGTTTGTGAAAATGGATGCACTAGTGCAGTTCCTCAAAGTAGATGCACTAGAATATATTTTGACCCTGATGCACTTGATTAGTACCTGAAACTGTTGCACAAGATTAATTTATGAGGTTGATGTACCAGTGTTGTTTCTCATCTTGATTCATTAGTGTAGTTTCTGAACTTGATGTAGTGAAGTAGTTTCTGAACTTGGTCTGGTGTTATTTTCACCACCAAAAAAACTTAAGAACTTGGTGAAGCAGAGGTATATGTTATTTTATTCAACATAATAAAACTAAACTGGCACTAAGAAAGCAAATAGATCATTGACTCAACTATATATTCCGAAAAGAAAAATAACATGGTGTACTTGATTTTAATTTCAGAACTTTGTGTACTAGTTTCTGAACTACATTCATCCATGACTTATACTGTATAAGCATCTACTCCATGTACTATTCACTTGTAAACCGTAAAAAACAGAAGATTAAATCTTGAAAAATAAACACTAGTACTCCATGTATTCATCACTTGTCTCTCCCCTAGCAGGCCAAAGCGCCTCAAAGAGCTCCTATAGGAGGAGAAGTTGTTCACCTTTGCCGGTTTCAGCATTAAAAATGACAGGGACAAGATGAAGTTGTCCGGTTTGGAGATAAACCCCAACAAGCACATCGACATTCAGCGCAACTGGAGAGTTCCATACAACGGAAAACCGTACGACTCCTTGGCTGATGTTGCAGCCAGCGTCATCCACCCATTCTACAGCAAGATGAAGAGGAAGATCGACAGGGAGGCAGACCATAAACTGTGGGGGGACAGCCCATTGCCAGATTACCTCATCGAGTACGCAGCAATAGATGCGTACGCCACCTACAAGTTGTGGAAGATAATCGACAACATCAAAAGAGGTCTGGAAATTTCAAAAGAGCAGGAAGCGGACCCCTGCCACTGCCACTATGCGGGATGAGGAGGCATCAAAGTCTGCCTTCGTGTTGCTTGCGCTTGTGCTTGTCCTTTATCTTGTTGTTTGAAATTTGTAGTTTGCTTTTCTTGGGTTAAACCAGCTTGTTTATGTCATGTGTGTCAGAGTTGAACTAGTTTGTTTATGTCCTGTTTGTCAGGGTTGAACAAGTTTGCTTATGTCATCAAGTACATAGTTTGCTTATCTCGTTAAATAAGTTTGCTAGCTTCCTATTTTGTTTATCCATCAAAACAAAAATTCAAGTAAATTGTGAATGGAACGCTGTGGCTGCTCTTCAATACTCCCTACGTAAACTAATATAATAGTGTTTAGATCACTATTTTAGTAATCTAAACGCTCTTATATTAGTTTACAGAGGGAGTACTAGTTATCAATGGAACTAATCACAGAAGGTTGTGACATGTGTAGTTTTGGTTCAGAATTGTATGGAAAAGAAAACAATTACTACAATTAGAACCAAACTCCATTAACCGAACCTACGAAAAAGGGTCCCCCAACCCCCCCCCCCCAGCTTTATACTATAAAGCAACAACACCAAGCATCCAACAACAAGTCAAGACAGATTCAAGTTCAAGGAAGTCTCAAATAACCGTTGGGGCAACAGCAAAACAAGCCCCAAACATAACAAGTTCATTTAACAGCGATACATGGCCCATTTACTGAACCTAGATATATATAGATAGGTACGGTAATACATGGTAAGTACTTGGAAACAAGAGCTAACATACCAAGTTCATTTCACATCGAAACATGGCCCAGCCAGTTCTAAATGAGGTTGATGGTGATCATCATCCTCAAGTCATGACGATGGGTATTCGCAACAGTGAGTAGGATGCCCTGACCTACCCGAAGATTCTTGCCATGAAGGAACTTCTTCCACCCCACCCGGTTGAAGACAGTGCGACCGTCCGTGTCCATTGCGTAGGCACATGTGGTGATTGTCGGAGTAATAGGCCACGGGTAGGCCAACCCGAGCCCTAAGCCTTTCAAGACATCGGGCAAGCTGCGCCCCTCAAGACCCCAGGGCGAAGAGCCGCCTTCTGAGAGTCGGCGGCAAGGCCGCCGACTGTCCCCTCGCGGCCGAGTCCCAGGGACGACTTCGAGATGAGCCGACTCCCAACTGGCGGCTTCCAGAGAAGCCGTCTATGGGGAGTCGGACCGCGACTCCAACCACCCCATGCCCTCGTAAGGAGGGACGGGACGGGGCGTGGCCATAGTAAGGCCCACTCCCGCCCCCTTTTCCAAGGGCAGGCATGGCCACAGTGCGTCGTACCGACGGAGATCTCCGTCCGGCGCGGCACTGTTGCCATGCCAGCCTTGACATCAGCCCTAGTGGGCGGAACCCTCTGCCCACGACGGCCTGTCTGCACGACCCAGAGACGGCGGGTCCCACCAGTCAGCGGGAGTCCAAAAGATGGCAAGAGTGCCACTAGTCGGACCCGGTGGGAGTCGGCCCCCAGGAGTTAGCTAGCCCCTCCCACGGGCCCCGCACGCCATTAACCAGACAAGACGGGGAATGGCAACGGTGATCGCCCGTCAGGCGGTGGTACTGTTGCCACGACCCCACGACCAAGCCCGCATCATTAGTAGCCTGGCTACAGTAATCCGCAGCCGGCAAGACCCGCCCGTGGCGGACATGGCCTGTTGGCTCCATACCGGGCCAGTCGGTGGGCCCCAGCAGTCGGCGGAGAAGACGGCGGCCTGAGAGACAGACGGCTGGGACCCGCGCCTAGCCGGATTACCATTGTACCCCCGGGGGGTAGGCCTATATAAACCCCCAGGGCACCCACGCAAAGGGTTCGAATCCATTAGCACTAGACCAGATCATATAGGAAGAAGAGAGCTAGCCTTGCCTTCTCCTACCTCTAGGAAACAGCTCAAGGAGCAACCTTGTACACACTTTGCCATAGTGATCATGCGGAGACCCCGCAGAGCAGCAGTAGGGGTGTTATCTCCACAGAGAGCCCTGAAGCTGGGTAATATTCGTCGGCGTGCATGTCTTCGCCTTGTCCCGTTTCCAGGCACTGGCGATGTTCTACTCGCCCCCACCATGATAAGCCATCCCTTGGCATATGTCGCACCCAACCCTCGACATTTGGCGCCCACCGTGGGACGAGGTGCACCGTCGTCCGGAGACCTGCTCTGGACGGGAACCGTTTTCCTCCCTGGCGAGCATAGCCAGCCCGGTACGCCAGACGGAGTCTATGCCGACACGTTGCACGGTGCTGAGATCGCCTGCGCAGCCAGCTGCCTCGCCAAACTTGTCGGCGAGGTTCGCCTCTCCGACGAGCCTGCATCCAACGTAGGCGCGGGCGGCCCCGAGAGCCTCCTCGCGGGCCTCCTTGACCAACTCCACGTCGCCGGCGAGCCTGCCATGGACTTGGAGTCCATAGGCTCCACCGACCCGATGCTGGTCGACTCCGACACCGCGTCGCTCGACGCGTTCCCCACCAATGTGGTGGTCTACGATGAGCCGCTCCCTCGCGCGGAGAGCGGCGGAAGCACCGTCGTAGAGGTGCTCATCATCGGTCATGGCGAGCATTCCGGCGGAGGAGCTCGTGACCCACCTGACGCGGCTCTACAAGACCTGACCGCGCCCATTCTTGAAGACGCCGACGCCGAGACGCTGGAGGCGCGCCGCCTCCAGCTCGTCGAAAGCGCGAAGAAGCTGGCTAGCATGAGACGCCTGTCAGAGACCTACCAGCGTGAGATGGATCGTGCCGTGGGCGGCTCGCCGGCTCTAGCTGGGCCTAGCCGCCTTGGCGCGGTCCAGCAGCACGGCGTTGCCATCGCCAACCTATTCGTGGCAAATCGCCCCGTATACGCACGCCTGTGGAGAACATCCGAGCCGCCCAGGCGGCGGCAGACGAGCTGGATAATTTCGAGGGCGAAGAGCGTCGCCTGATGACGGAGCGAGTCCAGCGGCTCCTCGACGCGGCCGCTGCGCAGAACAAGGCCGACTGCCGCACAGAGGCGCCGCAACGACAAAACGATGACCTGCCTCCCCGCCAAGATCAAGGCACGACGTCTCGGACACCGACTGGCGGTGTCCGCGGAAGAAAAGAGAAGGATCCGGCTATCAGCCACAGTCGGACTCGCATCACCATCGAGCGCGACCAAGACGGCTGCCCAAGAGCAGTGGAACGACGGGACGACTGTCCGCCTCCTCCTCCTCGCAAGGAAAGGCGAGTCTCCCCGCCGCCTGTTGACCATTCGACTCTCGGCGACCGCCTCGGCCGCCGAGAGAGAGTCGGAGAAAACGACGCCCGCCACTGGATCGACCGACTTCAACGATCCCTGGCGCTGGAAGAAGAAGACGAGTTGGGTCCGCCCTGTTTCGGGCCCCGCATCCGAGACGAGCCCTTTCCCAAAGGGTTCACGCTCCCTCGAGATACGCCCAAGTACACCGGCTCCGTGAAGCCGGAAGACTGGCTGGTTGACTACTCCACGGTCGTCAACATAGCGAACGGCAACAAGCGTGTTGCCGTAAAATATGTTCCGCTCATGCTCCAGGGCACGGCCCGGACATGGTTGAACAGCCTGAAGCCCCGCAGCATCAACAGCTGGGTCGACTTCACCGATGCCTTCGTCCGCAACTTAACAAGCACATACAAGCGACCTCCCAAGCCTCGCCAGCTTTCCTTGTGCGTGCAAGGCCCCAACGAGTCAACTCACGACTACCTCACGCGTTGGGCCGAGCTTCGGAACTCCTGCGAGGGCGTGACGAGGTGCAGGCTATCGAGTACTTCACCGCCGGGTGCAGAGAAGGCACCCTCCTCAAGCACAAGCTCCTCTGCGACGAGCCAGAAGCCCTCGACGAGCTGCTGATCATAGCAGACAAGTATGCCACAGCCGACTCCTCCATGAAGGCAGAGATTCAAGTTAGTGCGACTGGCAAAGTGGCCCCTCAGGCTCCCAGAACTTCGGCTGGAGACGCCAGTCGGCGACAACAGCAGAACGACCACAAGCGCAAGGCCCCATAGCCGGCTTCCAGTAGCCGGCAGGTGGCGACGGTCAAAGACCAGCAGCCGGAGGGACATCCTCCACCCAAGCGATAGAAAGGCGACAAGCCCAACTGGTTGCCGGATTTCTCTTACGAGCAGACTCTTGATGGTCCTTGCAAGTTCCATAGCGGTGCGAAGCCATCAAACCACACCACCCGGAAGTGCCACTGGCTCACCAGGATTGCCAAGGTAGACGGCCTCCTGCCTCCCCCGCCTGCTGGGCAGCCGCCTCCGCCTCCGCACCAGCAGCTGGCTGTCAGGCCAGTCGGCGCAGTACAAGACGAGTACCCAGAAGAGCACGGAGCCTATGTGGTGTTCACCAGCGTGGCTGACGATCGACGCAGCAGGCGGCAGCAGCAGCAAGAGGTGAACGCAGTAGCATCAGAGACACCAGAGTTCATGCACTGGTCCGAAAAGCCTATCAGCTGGAGCAGAGGTGATGTCGAGTCCGGGCTCCTACACTCTGGTCTTGGATGCCACCTTTGCCACGGATAGGCGGGACGCTCTCTTCTCGCGAGTGCTGATAGACGGAGGCAACAGCATCAACATCCTGTATAAGGACACCATGGAGAAGTTAGGAATCAAGCAAAGACAGCTTCAGAACAGCCGGACTGTGTTCCACGGCATTGTTCCTAGCCTTTCCTGCTCACCAATCGGCAAGATCCTGATAGACGTCCTCTTTGGAGACAAAGATCATTTCCGCTGAGAGTCAGTTTGGTTTGAAGTGGTGGACCTTGAGGGCCCATACCATGCGTTGCTTGGCCGACCTGCTTTGGCCAAGTTCATGGCGGTTCCCCACTACGCCAATGAGGGAGTCCTGGATTAGGGGGTGTTCGGGTAGCCGGACTATACCTTCAGCCAGACTCCAGGACTATGAAGATACAAGATTGAAGACTTCGTCCCGTGTCCGGATGGGACTTTCCTTGGCGTGGAAGGCAAGCTTGGCGATGCGGATATTCAAGATCTCCTACCATTGTAACTGACTCTGTGTAACCCTAACCCTATCCAATGTCTATATAAACCGGAGGGTTCTAGTCTGTAGGACATCAACTCCATATACAACAATCATACCATAGGCTAGCTTCTAGGGTTTAGCCTCCTTGATCTCGTGGTAGATCTACTCTTGTACTACCCATATCATCAATATTAATCAAGCAGGAGTAGGGTTTTACCTCCATCGAGAGGGCCCAAACCTGGGTAAAAACATCGTGTCCCTTGTCTCCTGTTACCATCCGGCCTAGACGCACAGTTCGGGACCCCCTACCCGAGATCCGCCGGTTTTGACACCGACAGCCTACCTCAAGATGAAGATGCCGAGTTCCAAGGGGATTCTGACCATAGCCAGCGACTACAGAAAGTCGTCCGCTTGTGCGACCGAAAGCAGTCGGCTAGCCGAGTCCCTGGTAATCACAGCTGAGAAGCGGCTTCTTGATCGGGTTGTGGCGATGGCCGGCAAGCAGCCGGGGATATCGCCCAACCCCAAGGAGTCGGAGGCTGAGGGTTCGTTCAAGCCGGCCAAAGAGACGAAGAAGATACCCTTGGACCCGGAGCACCCAGAGAGGTATGCTATCATAGTTGCAAACCTCGACAGCAAATAGGAAGGCCAGCTCGTCGATTTCCTCCGTGAGAATCGGGACATCTTCGCATGGTCCCCTAAAGACATGCCAGGTGTACCGACGGAATTCGCCGAGCACAAGTTACATGTCCAATCTGATGTGAAGCCCGTCAGGCAGCCCTTGTGCCGCCTATCAGAAGAAAAGAGAAGAGTTGTCGGAGAAGAGATAGCCCGACTCCTAGCAGCCGGCTTCATTATGGAAGTATTTTTTCCAGAATGGCCAGCAAACCCGGTCCTGGTGCTGAAGAAGAACAAGCAGTGGCGGATGTGTATTGACTACACGAGCCTCAACAAAGCTTGCCCCAAGGACCCATTTGCCCTGCCAAGAATTGATCAGGTGATAGACTCCACAGCCGGATGCGAGCTGTTGAGCTTCTTAGATGCATATTCAGGATATCACCAGATCAAGCTGAACCCGGCTGACAGACTGAAGACCGCCTTCATCACGCCGTTTGGAGCCTTCTGCTACCTGACCATGACGTTCGGCTTGAGGAATGCCGGCGCCACCTTTCAGCGTTGCATGCAGAAGTGCCTCCTCAAGCAACTCGGCAGAAACGCCCACGTCTACATGGACGATGTGGTGGTGAAGATGGAAAAACGTGGAACAGTGCTGGAAGACCTCAAGGAGAGCTTTGAGAACCTGCGCCGATTCCAGATCAAGCTCAACCCTGAGAAGTGCGTCTTCGGAGTACCAGTCGGCCAACTCCTTGGCTTCCTGGTCTCTGAACACGTCATAGAGTGCAACCCTGTAAAGATCAAGACCATTCAGAGGATGGAGGTACCCAGCCGACTGCTAGATGTGCAAAAGTTCACTGGCTGCTTGGCGTCCATCAGTCGATTCATTAGTCGGCTGGGCGAGAAAGCTCTCCCTTTATACCAGCACATGAAGAAGACCACCTTTTTTGAGTGGAAACAAGGCGGACGAAGCTTTTCTCCAGTTGAAGAAGATGTTGACTACTCCCCCCGTGCTGGCGGCTCCGACTCCTAAGGAGCCCATACTCCTGTACATTGCCGCCACCAGCCGGGTAGTCAGCACAGTCATTGTAGTTGAACGCAAGTAGGAAGGCAAAGCACTACCTGTCCAGAGACCGGTATATTACCTGAGCAAAGTGTTGTCGACCTCCAAGCAGAACTACCCCCACTACCAGAAGATGTGCTATGGCGTGCACTTTGCCGCCAAGAAGTTGAAGCCTTACTTTCAAGATCATCCAATCACTGTGGTCTGCATAGCTCCACTAGCCGAGATCATCGGGAGCCGAGATGCTTCTGGCCGAGTGGCCAAATGGGCCATAGAGCTGGCCCCCTACACCATCTACTATGAGCCCTGCACCGCCATCAAGTCGCAAGCACCGGCCGACTTCCTCGTCGACTGGGCCGAGACCCAGTACCTGCCGCCAGCGCCCGACTCCACCCATTGGCGGATGCATTTCGATGGCTCCAAGATGCGCACCGGCTTGGGAGCCGGCGTTGTCCTCACTTCTCCTAAAGGAGACAAGCTCAAATATGCGCTGCAGATCCATTTCGCCGCCTCCAACAACGTCGCCAAATACAAGGTGCTCATTCACGGGCTCCGGCTTGCCAAAGAACTTGGCATTCGCCGGATCCTGTGTTATGGCGATTCTGACTTGGTGGTCCAGCAGTCATCTGGCGACTGGGACGCCAAAGATGCAAACATGGCGAGCTACCGCTTCCTCGTACAGCAGCTCAATGGATATTTCGAGGGGTGCGAGTTCCTTCACGTGCCAAGAAATGACAACGACCAAGCAGACACCCTGGCACGAATCGGCTCCACCCGCCAAGCAATACCATCTGGCGTCGCCCTTCAGCGCCTCCTCAAGCCATCTGTCAAGCCTTCACCAGAATCAGACTCCATCTTTGTGTCAGCTCCCCCCGAAGAAGTCGGATCCGACTCAAGAGCCCCAGCAGGCGGCACGAGAATTCTTACAGATGGCTCCAAAAACGCCGTAGTCGAAGCCGGCCCGGGGACTTCAGAACCCGGCCCGGGGACTGCGGCGACCAGCCCGAAGACTCCAGAACTCGGTCCGGGGGCTGCACCAGTCGGCCCAGGGACTTCATCAATCCAACAAGCGGTCGCAGACTCCAGCCCGCCGCCTCCTAGCACAGCCGCCCTCGTCCAAGTCGCAGTTCTGGCAGTCGAAGAAATAGCAGCACCCTCATGGGCACAACCCATCCTCAAATTCCTGGTGAGTAAAGAGCTGCCTGCCGATGAGATCTTGGCTCGGCAAGTACAACGACGAGCAGCAGCCTACACCATAGTCAACAGAGAGCTGGTCAGGCACAGCATCACTGGTGTCTACCAGCGCTGCGTCGAGCCAGAGCAAGGCCAAGCAATTCTCAAAGACATCCATCAAGGCGAGTGCGGCCACCATGCGGCCTCTAGAGCACTCGTCGCCAAAGCCTTTCGACACGGTTTCTTCTGGCCGACTGCCCTAGAAGAGGCCAAGGAATTGGTCCAAAAATGCAAGGGGTGCCAGAAGTTCCGCTCCAAGCCACATCAGCCGGCTTCCGTACTCAAGACTATCCCCATCGCCTGGCCCTTTCCAGTTTGGGGCCTGGACATGGTGGGACCATTCAAGACGGCGCGAGGCGGCCTAACTCACTTACTTGTCGCGGTGGACAAATTCACCAAGTGGATAGAAGCAAAGCCCATCAAGAAGTTGAATGGTCCGACTGCAGTGACTTTCATCTCCGACATCACGATTCGGTACGGTATACCACATAGCATCATCACCGACAATGGCACAAATTTTGCCAAAGGCTCCTTGGCCCGTTTCTGCGCGACACAGGGCATCCGACTGGACTTAGCGTCCATTGCCCATCCGCAGTCAAACGGCCAGGTGGAGCGAGCAAACGGCCTCATCATGTCCGGCATCAAGCCTCAACTGGTCGAACCGCTGGAGCGTTCGGCCGGCTGTTGGCTTGACGAGTTGCCAGCCGTCCTCTGGAGTCTGCGCACGACTCCAAACAAGTCAACCGGCTTTACGCCTTTCTTCCTCGTCTACGGTGCTGAAGCCGTCATCCCAACGGACATAGAGTTCAACTCCCCGCGAGTCACCATGTACACCGAGGAGGAAGCAGAAGAAGCACGTCAAGACGGCGTCGATCTGCTGGAAGAGGGCCGGCTGCTGGCACTCAGCCGGTCCAGCATCTACCAGCAGAGCCTGCACCGATACTACAACAGGAAGGTCAGGCCAAGATCTTTCCAAGAGAGCGACCTTGTGCTCCGACTGATCCAGCGAACAGCCGGCCAGCACAAGCTGTCAGCGCCTTGGGAAGGCCCCTTCATCATCAGCAAAGTGCTGGGCAACGACTCCTACTACCTGATCGATGCTCAGAAGCCCCGAGCACGCAAGAGGGACGACTCCGGCAAAAAGACGGAACGGCCATGGAATGCAAATCTTCTCCGAAGATTTTACAGTTAAATGCAGTATGTACCACACTACCCTTTGTATTAAAAGTACCAAGACTTCAGGCCCCCCGAGAAGAGCTCGGGGACTGCCCTTTTTGTTATCTATATGATAAGAATTATGCCTTTGAGTATGCTACTCTTTGTTATGCCGCTTGGCACCGGGTTCGACTAGTCGGCCCGGGGACTTGCCGCCTTGCGCTATGAAATGCTTCCTGCAGCCGGACAAGTAGTGGGTGGTGCCTAAGCCGTCTCCTGTCAGAAGCCGCAGCTCGCAGAGCGACTGTCTGGTGGGCAGTAGTAAGGAAGAATGGGCGCCCACATGAAAAATGGCTAAGGACTCAAAGCATAAACATAGCTTAAGCCGGCTTCCAGCCTCTCTTCGCAAAACCGACTCTTGAGCAGTCGGCTCGCCGCCTTCTATTCAACTTGCTAAGAAGCTCTAAAATGTCTAAGTACTTGCCTTCCCAAAAGTAGCCAAGCATTTGATCCAGCGGCAGTCCGGCTGGCAAGAAGGCAACTAAGGGAAGGCGGCAAAGGAAAAAGCCAAAGGAGCAATGAGCAAGAAAAGATAGAACTCGGATAAATATTTACATAACGTAGGCCCTTGGCCGAATCTTCGAGGAGAAGTTCAAAATACACCCCGCGGGTGGAATTGTGCGAATTAACAAGTTCTTCAAAGACTACTAAAACAGATAAAACAAGGATAAGGCGGCAGCCTAGGAAACGGCAGACAAATTCGGAGGGTCAGAGGAGACGGCGGTGCCAGGCGTTGGGGTGGCCGGCTGGGCAGTCTCGGCTTGATCGCCTCCGGCGGCAGTCGGCTCGGTCGCGTGCGGCTTGTTGCCGGAGGCGCGGTCGAGCTGAGGCTGGCCGTCCGCTCCATCTTCTGGCGCCTCCGTCTCGTCTCCGTCCTCCGCCTCGCCTTCCTCCTCGGCGCTGGAGCCGATCACCTCCGCCGAGTCCTCGCCGTAGTCTGGGTTCATCCCAAACCACTCCGGTGGTGCCTCCTCGCCGGCTTCAGCCCGTTCGGAGACGAAGACGCTGGTGTCGGTGTACTCGGTGATCGCCACGGCACGCTTGACGAGGGCGTCTTCCGCGGCTGCCAGCTCCGGCTGGGCCTCTGACCGGAGCGTGGCCAGCCGGTCCAGGTCCAGCCCCGGATACCACGCCTTGACGAATTCCATGGCTCGGCACGCTCTAGCCCAGGCTGAGGAACCCTTCCAGGCCTCAAGAGGGCCAGCCGCAAACTCCAGCCAGTCGGCAGTCCAACTGGGGGTGCGCAAAGCCTGCATGTCTAGCCACAGGGCAGCGATCGCCTGGGCGCCGACGCGTTGAAACCAGCGCAGCATCCGGTGGGCAGGCCGCAGACGAGCCTCAATGCTCAGAATCTGCTCGTCAAGGGTCCGGGGGGCATCGGCGGCGACCTCCGTGCCTTCTGCCCTCCGCCTCTCACGATCAGCCTCGATGGCTTGATTGGTGGCCTGGGAGTGGCAGGGGAAGAAGTCTACCGAGGCGGAAAGAGGAAGAACAAGTCAAAAAACCAGGAGTTGGCCGACCAATAGTCGGCAACTCAAAGAAGAAAAGTATAGAAGCTCACCGTCGATGATGCCCTCGATCTCGTGGAAGCCGGAGGCTAGCAATGCCTCCTTATCAGTCCAGGAGGAGCGCTCGCTTGCGAACTCGGCCAGGAGAGCAGTCTCCTTCTCTTCCGCCTCCTCCTGCGCCTTCTTAAGCAGCTCCTTCTGCTCCGCCAGCTATGCAGCCAGCAGGTCGCGCTCTGCGGCGAGCTTGCTGCACTCCTCCCCCTTGGCACGCAAGGTGGTGTTGGCTTCACCCAGCTGCTGCTGAAGAATGGCGTTGGCCTCTGAAGAAAAAGAAGAAAGAGGACGTTAAGTCATCAACGAAGAAGGTCGCCGGGAAGATCCAACCCGACTGCTCAGCAGTCGGCCCAAATCTCGGGGACTACAGCCCGCGGGTGCGCCAGCGAGCCCCCGCAAAGAAGAAAGAGGACTCACTCCGGCTCTCCGACAAGTCGGCAGTCCGCTTGCCCAGCTCCTCAACATTGCGGTTGAAGGCGGTGACGCGGAGGTTGGGATAATCCTGCGATAAGTATTTTAGACAAAAGTAAGTACTTGGAACTCACCAAATGGAGTTCTGAGCCGCCTGCTCAGCAGCCGGCCCGAAACTCGGGGACTACACCCAGTGGGTGCGCTGGCGCGCCCCCATAGAGAAGAACAAGAAAAACAAAGTCAAAAGAGAAAGCATACCTGGACGGCTGCCCGCGACGCCAGATGCGCCTTGGTGCGGTTCTGGATAGCGTCGCCCTCGGCTCGCAGCTTCGTCTGGACGTCCAGAAGCGCCTAGTTCAGCGGGCCCGTGCCACCTCCTCGCACCCACCCAATGGGCGCGGCGCTCGTCACTTCGGCGTCAGGGATCGCCGAGCTGGCGGCGCTGGTCTCCAAGGGGCATGGTGCCGAAGTCGCCTTCTCAAGGCGGCGGCGCACTAGCGAGCTGACTTGAAGAAGTAGCCTCGCCACAGCCTCGTCTTCAGTCGGCGGCACCGGCGGGTCCACCGGCTGTTTGCCTTGCGCGCTCCCAGACGGCGGCGGAGGCGGCGGTGGCGGCACAACCGCGTCCGGCATGGAAGCCTCGCCGCCTTCCCTCTCCATGATGGGGTTCTCGCCCCCGGCTTCCCCAGTCTGCCCCGTGAACTCCGGGGGCGGCGGCGCAGAGTTCAGCGGGATGACGAGCATCGCCGATTGGCGGTGCGTGGCCTCCTCAGCTTGCTGCTTTGCCGCGACGGCGACCTCGGCCTCCTCCAGTTTTTTCTGGGCGGAGGCCTCCGCCTTCTCGGCCTCCGCCTTCTCCAGGCGGGCGGCCTCTTCCTCCTCGCGCTTCTCTTGCGCGTTCTGCTCCATCGCCTCCCGGAGGTCGGCGGCGGGGTCAATCCGCCGAGTAGTGGCAGACGTCTCTGCCGACCCCATGATGGAGGCAGTGGCGACCCTCTCAAGAGTGAGGGGAGCCCTGGAGCGGGGGAAGCATGAAAAGGACTTAGACAAGATCAACAAATAGAAAATAAAGGCGAGAGGCAGAGGCACTTACGCAGAGACCAGCGGCGGCTTCTTCACTTCCCTACGAAATCGGTTTGCTTTCGCGGCCGCCTCTTCACGCTTGGTCGCGGCGGCCGCTCCCTTGAACTTCTTCGACCGGCCGCCAAGCGTACTCGGCCCGGCCAGGCGCTTCTTCGCGCCGCCTTGACCATCCAAGACGGCGGAGGAACTCGCGCTTGGCTGGCCGACCTTTGGCTGGTGGCGCGGGGCGACTTCCCCCTCGGCGTCGTCATCAGGCCAGTCGGCAAAGGTGGCCGAGGGCCTGAAGCCGCCTGGTTCTCCTCCTCCTCCTTCGGCGTCGGCCTCCATCGCCGCCGCCCCCAAGTCAGGGTCGTCGACGTCGCTCGGTCGGGGACGAACTGACGGGCCGGTCCCGTGGTGCCGGCCGAAGGCTGGACGAGGGGGCTCTGATTCAAAAAACTAAAAAAGATCAGAAGTCGGATTCGGCTGCAAAAGAAAACAGAAGGAGAAGAGAGACGACTTACAATAGGCGGGGGGTTGGCGCGTTAGTACGGCTCCTTGCTGAACCGCCAATCCGCCGTGAGACCGCAGTTCGCGATGTAGTTTACCGTGTCCGCCACCTCCGCGTGGGGCATGTCCTTGGAGCACATCCGACTCGGGTCCCGGTGGCCGCTCATCTGGCAGATCAGATGAGGTCGGCCTTGGAGTGGGAGGACTCGGCGCGCCACGAAGGCGGCCAGCAGGTCGGCCCCCGTCAATCCCTCCGACTGCGTCAGCACTCGGAGTTGCGCGACGGCGGAGGCGCCAGCAGGAGACAGCGTCCTGGCCCGGTGGGACCAGCTGGGAGCCTTCCAGCCGGTGCGACGGCTTCGTAAGCCAGCAGGTTGACCTAGTCGCCTTCTGGGGCAATGTTCTTCACATAAAAGTAGGACCGCTGCCACATCTTCACCGACTTAATCAGCGCGATGGTGGGAAACGGATTGTCGTCCCCAATCTCCGCATCGTGATGAATACACCGCACTGGGCTGGCATGCCGGCGACGTGCGTGCTGAGCTTGGACTGAAAGAACTCCCCCCATAGCTTGATGGTTGGGAGAACGCCGAGGAAGCCTTCGCACAGGGTGGCGAAGGTAGCCAGCAGCACCACCGTGTTCGGAGTAAGGTGGTGCGGCTGGAGCCCGTGGAACTCCAAGAAGGAGCGGAAGAAACCGCTCGGCGGCAGCCCTAGGCCGCGCATGAGGTGCGAGCGGAATATGACCCGCTCGCCCTCCTCCGGCGCCGGCGATACTTCCCTCGCCGGCGCGGCGCTGGCGATACTTCCCTCGCCGGCGTGGCACGGGCCCGCACTAGGTCCTTGCCGGGGAGACGACGCATCTTGCGAAGGAAATCAATGTGGTCGTCGTCAACCTCGGAGCCGTCCCACACGCCGGAGCGCACGGCAGCAGGCGCGGCGGCGGAGGAAGAGCTCATCGCTGCGGGCGTGGCGTGGTTCAGCGAAGCGGCGGCGAGAGGAAGAAGAAGCAAGAGGGAGCGAAAGGAAGTAGGGAAGATGAGCGCGCATGCTTCGCCGCCCCCCTCCTCCCGCCTACTTATAGGCTCGTGGGTTGAGAAGTCGATGGGGCGTCGTGGGATTAACTACGCCCAGAACCCCACGACCCCCACGATTTACCACACGAAGTTACTGCGTGCAGTTACTGCGCGGGAACCCCAACCGCCCACACGGCCACAACGGATCCGTTCGCATGCCGAGGCATGGTAGTGGCGGGCCCCGCCTGTAGGCCTGTCCCATCGTGCGCGTGGGTGGGCAGACTGGCCCTGCCACGTGGCGCCACGCGACAGGTCCGCAACAGGCGGCAACCTGGAAGCTTATCAGGCACGCTGCCTGGATCCCGCTACGACTTTCAAACTCTTTGAGGGCGAGTCGGCCTTCTGCGAGTCCGGCTCCTGCTAGTCGGCCTGAAGGAAGACGGCGAGCAAGGCCCAGATTCAACCACCGTAAGGAAGAAACTGTTGAGGCTCCTCGACATGTCACCCTCGGCGCCTCACCAGCTTCGGGGACTACTGTCGGAGTAATAGGCCACGGGTAGGCCAATCCGAGCCCTGAGCCTTTCAAGACATCGGGCAAACTGCGCCCCTCAAGACCCTAGGGCGAAGAGCCACCTTCTGAGAGTCGGCGGCAAGGCCGCCGACTGTCCCCTCGCGGCCGAGTCCCAGGGACGACTTTGAGATGAGCCGACTCCCAACTGGCGGCTTCTAGAGAAGTCGGCTATGGGGAGTCGGCCCGCGACTTCAACCACCCCATGCCCTCGTAAGGAGGGATGGGACGGGGCGTGGCCATAGTAAGGCCCACTCCCACCCCCTTTTCCAAGGGCAGGCATGGCGACAGTGCACCGTACCGACGGAGATCTCTGTCCGGCGCGGCACTATTGCCATGCCAGCCTTGACATCAGCCCCAGTGGGTGGAACCCTGTGCCCACGATGGCCTGTCTGCACGACCCAGAGAAGGCGGGTCCCACCAGTCAGCGGGAGTCCAGAAGACGGCAAGAGTGCCACCAGTCGGACCCGGTGGGAGTCGGCCCCTAGGAGTCAGCTAGCCCCTCCCACGGGCCCCGCACACCATTAACCAGACAAGACGGGGAATGGCAACGGTGATCGCCCGTCAGGCGGCGGTACTGTTGCCACGACCCCATGACCAAGCGCGCGTCATTAGAAGCATGGCTACAGTAATCTGCAGCCGGCAAGACCCACCCGCGGCGGACATGGCCTGTTGGCTCCATACCGGGCCAGTCGGCGGGCCCCAGCAATCGGCGGAGAAGAAGGAGGCCTGAGAGACAGACGGCTGGGACCCGCGCCCAGCCGGATTACCATTGTACCCCTGGGGGATAGGCCTATATAAACCCCCTAGGGCACCCATGCAAAGGGTTCGAATCCATTAGCACTAGACCAGATCATATAGGAAGAAGAGAGCTAGCCTTGCCTTCTCCTACCTCCAGGAAACAGCTCAAGGAGCAACCTTGTACACACTTTGCCATAGTGATCATGCGGAGACCCCGCAGAGCAGCAGTAGGGGTGTTATCTCCACGAGAGCCCTGAAGCTGGGTAAGATTCGCCGGCGTGCATGTCTTCGCCTTATCCCGTTTCCAGGCACCGGCGATGTTCTACTCGCCCCCACCATGATAAGCCATCCCTTGGCATATGTCGCACCCAACCCCCGACAGTGATGGAGCCCGTTCTGGTAAGGCGTAGTCCAGCAGCCATGCCTTCTTCATGCAGCTCGATGCCAGAACTAACAGATAACCTCTTAGGTAATTGCTGAAAACAGTTGATATGATATATGAGCATGTCACGTGCAATTATCAGCAAATCATACACTTGAAGACACATATATCATTGGATTCAACACTGAGCATATATATCATCACATCACTACACTAGATGCTAATCATCAAATTACTACAGTAATTAAGCATATCATTAGTTTACTACGTACACTAACCATTTCATCGCATATTACTACACTACATAAGGATATATCGCATTACCACAACACATGCATACCATAAAAAGTTCTGCACTAAATGAATTCTACACATGGCATATCATCACAGTACTACAACATGCATATCATATCAACTAGTACACTTATTATTAAGCATGCATATCATGTAATTACCACAGTAAGTAACATACCATGAGATGTTGTTTAACATTCGTCCTTGTGAGGCGGGTCACGAATGGCATCCCGACGTAGTCTTCACGTAGCGGAAGCATGTCCCAGAGGTTGCACGTTTCATCGCCGCTCAGCCTCAATCTTTGGGCATAGAGTGCTTCATCAAGTGGGTTCTCATCATCATCTGAATCCTCACCATCGTCCTCCTCATGAACTTCATCCTCACTATCAGAAATCAAATTCGTATAGATAACAGAAATCCTGGGCCTTTCTCCTCTGAAGGAGAAGCTGATCAATTCACCCCCACTAAGACGCAAGTGGGCGATGAAACGATCCCATTCATCTCCTCCAATCTGGGTTATCGTTCGCCCCTTATCGACCTGCATAGTGTACGGCCCCTGCTACCTCTTGAGCACTGCGTTGGTTTTCCCTTGAAGAGGAAAGGGTGATGCAGCAAAGTAGCATAAGTATTTCCCTTAGTTTTTGAGAACCAAGGTATCAATCCAGTAGGAGGCCACGCACGAGTCCCTCGCACCTACACAAACAAATAAATCCTCGCAACCAACGCGATAAGGGGTTGTCAATCCCTACACGGTCACTTACGAGAGTGAGATCTGATAGATATGATAAGATAATATTTTTGGTATTTTTATGATAAAGATGCAAAGTAAAGAAAGCAAAATAAAAACGGCGCTAGAAATAACTTGTTGTAGGGAGATTAAATATGTTGGAAAATAGACCCGAGGGCCAGAGGTTTCACTAGTGGCTTCTCTCAAGAGCATAAGTATTACGGTGGGTGAACAAATTACTGTTGAGCAATTGATAGAATTGAGAATAGTTATGAGAATATCTAGGTATGATCATGTATATAGGCATCACGTCCGAGACAAGTAAACCGACTCCTGCCTGCATCTACTACTATTACTCCATACATCGACCGCTATCCAGCATGCATCTAGAGTATTAAGTTCATAAGAACAGAGTAACGCTTTAAGCAACATGACATGATGTAGAGGGATAAATTCATGCAATATGATATAAACCCCATCTTGTTATCCTCGATGGCAACAATACTATACGTGCCTTGCTGCCCCTACTGTCACTGGGAAAGGACACCACAAGATTGAACCCAAAGCTAAGCACTTCTCCCATTGCAAGAAAGATCAATCTAGTAGGCCAAACCAAACTGATAATTCGAAGAGACTTGCAAAGATAACCAATCATACATAAAAGAATTCAGAGAAGATTCAAATATTGTTCATAGATAAACTTGATCATAAACCCACAACTCATCGGTCTCAACAAACACACCGCAAAAGAAGATTACATTGAATAGATCTCCACAAGAGAGGGGGGAGAACATTGTATTGATATCCAAAAAGAGAGAAGAAGCCATCTAGCTAATAACTATGGACCCGAAGGTCTGAAGTAAACTACTCACACATCATCGGAGAGGCTATGGTGTTGATGTAGAAGCCCTTCGTGATCGATGCCCCCTCTGGCAGAGCTTCGAAAAAGGCCCCAAGATGGGATCTCATAGGTACAGAAGGTTGCAGCGGTCGAATTAGGTTTATGGCTCCGTATCTGGTAGTTTGGGGGTACGTAGGTATATATAGGAGGAAGGAGTACGTCGGTGGAGCAACAGCGGGCCCACGAGGGTGGAGGGCGCGCCTGGGGGGTAGGCGCACCCCCCTACCTCGTGCCCTCCTGGTTGATATCTTGACGTAGGGTCCAAGTCCTCTGGATCACGTTCGTTCCGAAAATCATGTTCCCGAAGGTTTCATTCCGTTTGGACTCCGTTTGATATTCTTTTTCTGCGAAACTCTGAAATAGGCAAAAAACAGCAATTCTGGGCTGGGCCTCCGGTTAATAGGTTAGTCCCAAAAATAATATAAAAGTGTAAAATAAAGCCCAATAATGTCCAAAACAGAATATAATATAGCATGGAGCAATCAAAAATTATAGATACGTTGGAGACGTATCAGCCCCCTAAGAGCGTCGAAGGTCACGGTGTCTCCTACGAGCTCATTGAATGCCAATCTCACATTGCATGGGACGATCTGTGCAAGATAAAAACAAATAACAAACACAATGCATTAGTGGAAATAGCAATAAAAACAAAATTAATGAACTGTCAGAAGGTTCATATAAATTGTTACCGCTGCAAAAACAAAAGTAGGCTGGAAGTAGATGCCGAACAGTGTGGCAGTACAAAGGCTGGTCCGGCACCGTGACTTGCACCGTCGACACGGTGCTTCCTCCATTCTACACAGAACAGGTTGAACTCTAAGTCGAATTGTACGCTACCATAGTACAATACAAAGATCATACATATAATAAATCATAGTGATAACCTAAAATGCAATGCCTATTAAATATGTTTACTATCATCTACCTAAAAAGCAATGCTAATGACAATGGCAATGCCAGTATCATCTACCTAATAAATCCCAATCAGATCCAATCCAATGTCAGTACTACATACTATAGTGAAGAACGGATGAATTATTTTGATTTATTTTTTCACACATAGGGCCTCATTTTGATTTGCACAGGGCCTCTCTTTTCCCTTGTACGGCTCAGATCCTACACTACGACATCCATCAATCTATCAAAGAACCATCATATCCATCAACAAATCATCTACCGCATGTATCAAATAAAATTTCTGGATCAGATCCGCGGCCGAAGGGAGACGCATGCAGTTTGGGAAGGGAAGATTCGCGAGGGGGATGAGGGGAGATCTCACCTACTTGCCGGAGTTGGCGGCGGCCGCGCAGATCCGGCGGCGAAGGGAGGCGTCGTTGGGAGCTGGCGGCGGCGGCACTTGTCGAGAAGGGGACGAAGAAGTTGAAAATGATGTGGAGTACTAGGTGCACTTAGCCAAATGTGGTACATGTGGTGGCGCGTTTGTGTGGATCACAAGGGGACCCCACGTGTCGGTACCCATAGAAAGAAAATTGGCATTTCCAACTGCCTCACGGGGATTCAAACCAGGGCCATGCGGGTGTGAGGTAAAGGGTCTAGCCAGTTCGGCTGATGCAGTGTGTTCGACCGAACCAATTTGCCTCTCCTAAAGACATTTATCCAGACACAGACACACGAAAAAAACCATGCACCGAGGTTGTGCTCCATGTGCGGCATAAGTGGTCCTGTGAAGCTGCAACTAGGACCAATGTTGATATATGTTGTTATTAGCTAGGGTACCAACACTATATAATGGCTTATGTGATCCTTGCTAGTAAAAGAACCATTATCCATGGTGGCCCAAGTGGCACATTTGAGTGCAACGTGTCAATATTGGTGCATTTAGCCCTTATGGCATCCGTGAGTCCAAAGAGACCATGATTAGTGAAAACACATGAAGATTGCTACATGACGGGCCGTTGGCGTGTCTTGGTATGCACTGTGCGTGCAATGTGACTACGAAAAGTTGTTGCATGTCGAGACGTAGTTTATCGGTGCATGTGGATCCTATAGGCTTATTTGTTCCTTCTTTGTGGGCAAGGTGCGTGTTGGCCCAAGTGACATGTGTCAGTGCATTGTGACATCTATTGGTGCATCTGGCCCTTATACCAATTATTTGTGCAAAGAGATCAAGATTGATACATGTCGGTCCATTGTCGCATCTTGGAGTGGAATGTGACTAGAAGAATTGGTGAATGATTTGGACCCCTTATGGCATGTATCAATCTAATGAGACCAATGTTGTTGCGTGTTGGTCAAGATGGTATCGACACGTGCATAAGTGGTCCTGTGAAGCTGCAACTAGGACCAATGTTGATATATGTTGTTATTAGCTAGGGTACCAACACTATATAATGGCTTATGTGATCCTTGCTAGTAAAAAAACATTATCCATGTTGGCCCAAGTGGCACGTTTGAGTGCAACGTGTCAATATTGGTGCATTTGGCCCTTATGGCATCCGTGAGTCCAAAGAGACCATGATTAGTGAAAACACATGAAGATTGCTACATGACGGGCCGTTGGCGTGTCTTGGTATGCACTGTGCGTGCAATGTGACTATGAAAAGTTGTTGCATGTCGAGATGTAGTTTATCGGTGCATGTGGATCCTATAGGCTTATTTGTTCATTGTTAGTGGGCATGGTGCGTGTTGGCCCAAGTGACATGTGTCAGTGCATTGTGACATCTATTGGTGCATCTGGTCCTTATACCAATTATTTGTGCAAAGAGACCAAGATTGATACATGTCGGTCCATTGTCGCATCTTGGAGTGGAATGTGACTAGAAGAATTGGTGAATGATTTTGACCCCTTATGGCATGTATCAATCTAATGAGACCAATGTTGTTGCGTGTTGGTCAAGATGGTATCGACACGTGCAGTGTGAATATTACTGGTACATGTTCGTCGTTATAGCGTCTGTGTGTCGAAGGAGAACAAGTTTGGTGCATGCTCTTGTGTGCCAAGATGTTATGTGGGAACAAAAAAACTATCAATAGTTCATTCTGTGGGCCCAGAAACAATGAGAATTATTTATGGAGTACCTATTTGTAAATTTTGCACAGTTCTAGTTGGGTGCTGATGTGGAATGTGTTTTTTTTCCTGCGGTGCACTTACAAACTGAACTCACTTGTCAGAAATCATGTCAACCCACCCAAAATGTCGGATTAGACCTAGCTGCAACAAATTACCCCAATATGTGTTTTTTGTGCAACAAACCTGTAAAGTAGGTGTTCTATGCAAAAGTAACACCAAAAGTAGGTGATTTGTGCAATTTCCTCGCTAAACCACAGGTCAAAAAATATACAAATTCATGACAAAAATTAAATGAAAGCGGTTGGGGCGTGCATGAGCGCACGACGCCATGCGTCTAGCCTCGGTAACTCCAAACGTCCACCCCCACACGCCAAATAAAGGCCGCCTCCCCCACCCCCGTCTCCCCCACCCCCACCCCTGCTGCTTTTCTTCCCCAAATCAGAAAAAACCCTCTCCTCTCACCTCAAACCCTACCTCCTACGAGCCAGCAACCACCTCCCTTGCCCTTCATCGTTGGAAGATGAAGGCCGGTCGTGAAGACGCGGCGGTGGAGAAGGACGCAACGGTAGAAGCAGTGGAGAAGCCTGTTGTGGTCATTGCCGCCGCGGTTGGCGCAGCCGAGGGCGTCGTCGCGGCGACGGGAGGCGGTGCACCATCTGCTGTGACTGCTCCGCCCGCCATCGCAGCGGTCGAGCCTGCGGTCGGGGAGCAGGTGGAGGAGGAGGTGGCGGTGGATCTGGAGGAGCAGAGGCTCAAGCGGAAGCGCGAGCGGTACGAGCTCATCGGCAACAGCTACAAGGAGGCCCACCTCGACGCTCAGGAAGTGCAGGACGAGGCCATCGAGTTCGACGAGGAGGTCGACGACGAGCTCTCGGAGGTACTACTCTGTTCTATTCTATTCTCCTACTCTATTTTTGGGGTTTTCTCCCTTGGGGTTTTCTCCTGAGTTGCATGCAGCACGGATTAGATTTCGTCCACATAGGTTATGTTTCTTGATCTCTCCCTTAGGGTTAGGATTAGTATTAGTTGTTTCGTACATTTGGAAGGAAACCCCTTCAATCTGAAACCTGGCATGGAACAGTAGTCATGTAGGCCTAAAATCCCCCTGTGCGTGCAACAGTAGTCATAATCAGTTCTGCTATAGAAAACGATGTATTTGTTAGGTATCACCTCTTTGATTCATACGATTTCCAAAATGCAGGAATAGGGAAAACGTGGGATTAGAGTGCCATGTCATCTTGAATCCAACAGGATTGTATGAGTGTTTGATTGTGCATACTAAAAACGTAGGATTCTTTCAGACAGGTTTGAGTGGATGGAAAATTTCCTACAAATTTGTTTATTTCATGACAGTTGATACGTATCCAATGTATCTATAATTTTTGATTGCTCCATGCTATATTATCTACTGTTTTGGACCATATTGGGCTTTATTTTCCACTTTTATATTATTTTTGGGACTAACCTATTAACTGGAGGCCCAGCCCAGAATTGTTGTTTTTGCCTATTTCAGAGTTTCGAAGAAACGGAATATCAAATGGAGTCCAAACGGAATGAAACCTTCGGGAACGTGATTTTCTCACCGAATATGACCCAGGAGACTTGGACCCTACGCCAAGGAAGCTTCGAGGTGGGCACAAGGTAGGGGGCGCGCCCTCCCCCCTAGGCGCGCCCTCCATCCTCGTGGGGCTCACGAAGCTCCACCGACGTACTTCTTCCTCCTATATATATACCTATGTACCCCCAAACGATCAGATACGGAGCCAAAACCTAATTCCACCGCCACAACCTTCTGTACCCACGAGACCCCATCTTGGGGCCTGTTCCGGAGCTCCGCCGGAGGGGGCATCCACCACGGAGGGCTTCTACATCATCACCATAACCCCTCCGATGAAGTGTGAGTAGTTTACCTCAGACCTTCGGGTTCATAGTTAGTAGCTAGATGGCTTCTTCTCTCTTTTTGGATCTCAATACAATGTTCTCCCCCTCTCTCGTGGAGATCTATTCGATGTAATCTTCTTTTTGCGGTGTGTTTGTTCAAACCGATAAATTGTGGGTTTATGATCAAGATTATCTATGAACAATATTTGAATCTTCTCTGAATTCTTTTATGTATGATTGGTTATCTTTGCAAGTCTCTTCGAATTATCAGTTTGGTTTGGCCTACTAGATTGATCTTTCTTGCAACGGGAGAAGTGCTTAGCTTTGGGTTCAATCTTGCGGTGTCCTTTCCCAGTGACAGTAGGGGCAGCAAGGCATGTATTGTATTGTTTCCATCGAGGATAACAAGATGGGGTTTTATCATATTGCATGAATTTATCCCTCTACATCATGTCATCTTGCTTAAAGCGTTACTCTGTTCTTATGAACTTAATACTCTAGATGCATGCTGGATAGCGGTCGATGAGTGGAGTAATAGTAGTAGATGCAGGCAGGAGTCGGTCTACTTGTCTCGGTCGTGATGCCTATATACATGATCATACCTAGATATTCTCATAACTATGCTCAATTCTGTCAATTGCTCAACAGTAATTTGTTCACCCACCGTAAAATACTTATGCTCTTGAGAGAAGCCACTAGTGAAATCTATGGCCCCCGGGTCTATCTTCATCATATTAATCTTCCATCACTTTAATATTGCTTTGCTTTTTACTTTGCCTTTTATTTTATTTTGCATCTTTATCACAAAAATACCAAAAATATTATCTATAATCTCTATCAGATCTCACTCTCGTAAGTGACCTTGAAGAGATTGACAACCCCTATTCACGTTGGTTGCGAGGAGCTATTTGCTTTGTGTAGGTACGAGGGACTCGCGCGTAGCCTCCTACTGGATTTATACCTTGGTTCTAAAAAACTGAGGGAAATACTTACGCTACTTTGCTGCATCATCCTTTCCTCTTCAAGGAAATCCAAAGCAGTGCTCAAGAGGTAGCAAGAAGAATTTCTGGCACCGTTGCCAGGGAGTCTATGCAAAAGTCAACATACCAAGTACCCATCACAATCCCTTATCTCTCGCATTACATTATTTGCCTTTTGCCTATCGTTTTCCTCTCCCCCACTTCACCCTTGCCGTTTTATTCGCCCTCTCTTTTCCGTTTGCCTTTTTCTCGCTTGCTTGTCGTCATGGCTAGTCTTATATCTTCTCTGTTGTCTCCTTAGAATGAAGTTCTAAATTTTAAGCAAAGGGAGGGAAAAATCTAAAAGATGCTTGGTATAGAATTTGCAATGCTCAAAATAGATCTACCAGGATGCAATCTACTTCAGTTCTTCTCCGCAATTTTTATGTAGGTGCTAATCCTTGGTATAGTTATATCCTTGATACCATTACCGGAGGAAATTTCTTGGGTAGCCACACTTTTGAATCTTATAATGCTATGATAGATTTATTTGGCTCACCACCTCTTTTGGTTAATGGAACTATGTTAACTTTGGAGCATGCAATGCAAAGACTTGAAATAATTGAAAATAAAGTTGCTACCGTTGAATTAATTAAAAATCTAGATGAAAAGATCCACAATCAAATTACCCAATATGGATCTAAGGTAGGAGTAATTTTGAAAAATATTAAGGAGAAGGAACCCATAGTTAATGAAAGGATAAATCAAGATTCCACTAGAATCGATAAACTTGAGGGTATTATTACCAACTTGGGAACCGCCTTTTCTTCCGTAAAGAATACTCCAAGTCCACCTGCTAAAATTGCCAAGCTTATGTATGTTCCTAAAAATAAGGGTGAATCCTCTAGTAAGGAAACTACGGATCTTAAATCTATAAGTATTCATCCCAATCTTTTTGCTATCATTAAGGAACCATTTGCTACGAATGAATTTTTCGATCTTGTGCCTAAAAGTTTGATAATTACTGGAAAGAAAGAAATTTCTAAGTAAGGTATATGCCTCATTGAAGAATTGCCTACCAAAGATGGCAATACCTAGATCTATCCTTGCTTTTATGCCTAGCTAGGGGTGTTAAACGATAGCGTTTGTTGGGAGGCAACCCAATTTTATTTTTAGTTTTTTTTGCTTTTGCTTCTGTTTAGGAATAAATCTTTGATCTAGCCTCTGGTTAGATGTGTTTTTATGTTTTAATTAGTGTTTGTGCCAAGTTAAACCTATAGGATCTTCTTGGATGATAGTTATTTGATCTTGCTGTAATTTCCAGAAACTTTATGTTCACGAAAACAATTGTTAAAAATCACCCGGACGTGGTAAAATAATGATTCCAATTGCTGCTGATCAATAAACAAATTTCCTAGGTCGTCCTATTTTGGCTGAATTTTTGGAGTTCCAGAAGTTTGCGTTAGTTACAGATTACTACAGACTGTTCTATTTTTGACAGATTCTGTTTTTCGTGTGTTGTTTGCTTATTTTGATGAATCTATGGATAGTAAAATAGTTTATAAACCATAGAGAAGTTGGAATACAGTAGGTTTAACACCAATATAAATAAATAATGAGTTCATTACAGTACCTCGAAGTGGTCTTTTGTTTTCTTTCGCTAACGGAGCTCACAAGATTTCTGTTGAGTTTTGTGTTGTGAAGTTTACAAGTTTTGGGTGAAATCTTTTGATGGATTATGGAACAAGTAGTGGCAAGAGCCTAAGCTTGGGGATGCCCATGGCACCCCCAAGATAATATAAGGACACCAAAAAGTCAAAGCTTGGGGATGCCCCAGAAGGCATCCCCTCTTTCGTCTACTTCCATCGGTAACTTTACTTGGAGCTGTATTTTTATTCACCACATGATATGTGTTTTGCTTGGAGCGTCTTGTATTATTTGAGTCTTTGCTTTTTAGTTTACCACAATCATCCTTTCTGTACACACCTTTTGAGAGAGCCATACATGATTTGGAATTTGTTAGAATACTCTTTGTGCTTCACTTATATCTTTTGAGCTATATAGTTTTGCTCTAGGACTTAACTTATATCTTTTAGAGCACGGTGGTGGATTTGTTTTATAGAAACTATTGATCTCTCATGCTTCACTTAGATTATTTTTAGAGTCTTAAAGAGCATGGTAATTTTCTTAATAATTTTAATATGCTTGGTATTCAAGATTTGTAAAACTTTCTTTTGAGTGCGTTGAATACTAAGAAAAGTTTGATGCTTGATGATTGTTTTGAGATATGGAGGTGATAATATCAAAGTCATGCTAGTTGAGTAGTTGTGAATTTTAGAAATTCTTGTGTTGAAGTTTACAAGTCCCGTAGCATGCACGTATGGTAAAAGTTATGTAACAAATTTGAAACATGAGGTGTTCTTTGATTGTCCTCCTTATGAGTGGCGGTCGGGGACGAGCGATGGTATTTTCCTACCAATCTATCCCCCTAGGAGCATGCGTGTAGTGCTTGGTTTTTGATGGCTTGTAGATTTTTGCAATAAGTATGTGAGTTCTTTATGACTAATGTTGAGTCCATGGATTATACGCACTCTCACCCTTCCATCATTGCTAGTCTCTTAGGTACCGTGCATTGCCCTTTCTCACGTTGAGGGTTGGTGCAAACTTCACCGGTGCATCCAAACCCCGTGATATGATATGCTCTTTCACACATAAACCTCCTTATATCTTCCTCAAAACAGCCACCATACCTACCTATTATGGCATTTCCATGGCCATTCCGAGATATATTGCCATGCAACTTTCCACCATTCCGTTTATCATGACACGTTCATCATTGTCATATTGCGTAGCATGATCATGTAGTTGACATAGTATTTGTGGCAAAGCCACCGTTCATAATTCTTTCATACATGTCACTCTTGATTTATTGCATATCCCGGTACACCGCCGGAGGCATTCATATAGAGTCATACTATGTTCTAGTATCGAGTTGTAATCATTGAGTTGTAATAAATAGAAGTGTGATTATCATCATTTAAATAGAGCATTGTCCCAATAAAAAAAGAGAAAGGCCAAAGAAAAAAAAGAAGGCCCAAAAAGTATATATAAAAAGGGGCAATGCTACTATCCTTTTTTCCACACTTGTGCTTCAAAGTAGCACCATAATCTTCATGATAGAGAGTATCTTGTTTTGTCATTTTCATATACTAGTGGGAATTTTTCATTATAGAACTTGGCTTGTATATTCCAACAATGGGCCTCCTCAAGTGCCCTAGGTCTTCGTGAGCAAGCAAGTTGGATGCACACCCACTTAGTTTTTTTGTTGAGCTTTCATACATTTATAGCTCTAGTGCATCCGTTGCATGGCAATCCCTACTCCTTGAATTAACATCAATCGATGGGCATCTCCATAGCCCATTGATTAGCCTCGTTGATGTGAGACCTTCTTTTTTTTGTCTTCTCCACATAACCCCCATCATCATATTCTATTCCACCCATAGTGCTATATCCATGGCTCATGCTCATGTATTGCGTGAAGGTTTATAAAGTTTGATATTACTAAAGTATGAAACAATTGCTTGGCTTGTCATTGGGGTTGTGCATGATGAGAGCATTCTTGTGTGACGAAAATGGATCATGACTAAACTATATGATTTTGTAGGGATGAACTTTCTTTGGCCATGTTATTTTGAGAAGACATAATTGCTAAGTTAGTATGCTTGAAGTATTATTATTTTTATGTCAATATGAACTTTTGTCTTGAATCTTTCGGATCTGAATATTCATACCACAATTAAGAAGAATTACATTGAAGTTATACCAAGTAGCACTCCGCATCATAAATTCTTTTTTATCATTTACCTACTCGAGGACGAGCAAGAATTAAGCTTGGGGATGCCTGATATATCTCCAATGTATCTATAATTTTTGATTGCTCCATGCTATATTATCTACTATTTTGGACCATATTGGGCTTTATTTTCCACTTTTATATTATTTTTGGGACTAACCTATTAACCGGAGGCCTAGCCCAGAATTGCTATTTTTTGCCTATTTCAGAGTTTCGAAGAAATGGAATATCAAATGGAGTCCAAACGGAATGAAACCTTCGGGAACGTGATTTTCTCACCGAATATGACCCAGGAGACTTGGACCCTATGCCAAGGAAGCTTCGAGGTGGGCATGAGGTAGGGGGCG